>NC_051179.1:44818260-44907422 GCF_013339695.2 Rhipicephalus sanguineus | reverse complement strand
GGAAAGCGAGGTTAATGTCGGCCTGACACAGCAAGAGCGGAGCTTTTCGCAGGCTTACTCTCGCAGGAGTATTTTCAGAGCAAATTTAATTATGTGCAGCCAGTAGCTGTGCGTCTGGGAAAAAATAAAAACAAATCAAGGTGCTCACTTCATTATGTTCCAATAATTGAAACCATGAAATCGCTGCTAAGCGATAACTCAGTTCAAGAGCAGTGTGTTAACCTGGATGTTCATGAACCAGGTGTGTTTAAGGATTTGACCGATGGGAATGTCTTTCAGTCAATAAACACTGTTTCAGGATCACCCCACGGCTTTGCGCTTGATTCTTTTTCAAGATGCTTTTGAAGTGGTAAATCCTCTGGGTTCAGCAAAAAAGAAGCACAAAATCCTAGCTGTGTATCTGTTGCTTGGAAACCTACGTTTTGGAATAGAAGTCGTAACTGTGCAGTTCAGTAGTGCTGCTTTGTAAAGAAAGTGACCTTTGTTCTTCGGACAGGAGAAGGTGTTTGCTTCATTGATTAGTGACATCAAAAAGCTGGAAGCTGGCTGCATGTTAGTTGACAGCGTTCCCACATATGGCACTGTGGTGGCAATTCTGGGCGACAACCTAGGCAGTCACACTATTGGTGGATTCATGGAAAATTTCAGCACAGCTGAATATATCTGCAGATTCTGTTCAGTAAAGCGTGAAAATATGTTTGAGAAAAACATTTTTCACACCAGCGAGCTACGAAATGAAGTGAACTACAATGAGGCACTAAAGAAGCTCCAGGATGACTACCCTTCCTCATGCAAAGGCGTTAAATTTGATTCTCTGTTTAACGGCCTAAATACTTTCACGTTTGTGCTCCTGGGCTCCTCCATGTTTAGCGCATGACCTGTTTGAAGGTGTCGTATCTTATGACCTTGCGTTGATGCTAGAATATTTCATCACCATGCAGCGATGGTTGTCTGTTGAAGAACTGAATAAGCGGATTCTCTCGTTCAAGTTCAAAAGAGTAGACGTGAACGACCAGCCAGCTGAGGTTTCTAAAACATTTAAAAAGCTGAGTGGACATGCAATCCAGAATGGAATATGCTGCGGTTCTTACCCTGCTTTCTTCATGACAAGGTCTGCAGAAATGACCCAGTATGGGAGCTAGTATTGATGCTCACTGAACTTGTTCAGTCGGCATGTGCTCCGGCAATAAATATGGCCATGGTAATGAGACTGAAAGATTTGATAGAAGATTACATTGCCCGGAGAACTGAGCTTTTCCCTGGTACACCTCTGAAACCGAAGCACCATTACATGGTTCACTACCCCTATCTGATTACTCAGTTTGGACCGCTTATTGGTTATGGACTATGCGTTGCGAAGCAAGCATGGCTATTTTCGCAAGTGCATAAGAAGTGCCCAGAACTTCAAGAACATCACATAACACTGCTGAAAAAACCAGCTTCTTCAGGGGTTCAGAGGGAGTACTTGCCGCTTTGAAAGAGACTTAGTCGTTGACTCCACATTTCTTTTTGCCCTAGTTTGTTCAGTATGGAGGTTCAAGAAGCCATAAAGGCCTGTGGACTACTAGGAAAAGAATTGCATTGCACATACCAAGTTGAATACAGGGGCACCAAGTACAGCAAAGACATGTTTGTAATTTTGGGTCGTGAGGAAAGCAGACTAGTGTTTGGCCGGATCATTTTTATTTTATTGCTAGACAACAAAGTCTGTTTTCTTGTACGTGTGACTTGTTCTGTTTTGGAACCTATGATGATGATATATTGTTGCCGGGTCCAGAATCTGGGGCACTGAAGTGCATTTCCGTTCAGGACCTTCAAGATTACTATCCGCTTGAGTCAATGTGTTGGCCATCCAAAAGTCACAGTCATTGCACTGAAGCATGCTGTTTTAGATCATTGCTAATTTTTTTTTCAGCTCTGAGGACTTCATGTCACTTGTACAGGAGTGGCTTCAGCACTCAGCGAGGAAGACCTCACAATGATTGGTCGGAAATACAGGAGTTGGGAGTAAAATGTGCAGAACATTTCAGATATCTACAAGAATCAGACTAAACTTCTTAGCCCCTGTGCAAAGGCGCATTCTGCTTGAGAAATTCAGACCATCAGAGCTGCTCCTGTCCCATCAGGCCAAGTGGCACTGTGCTACAGTGACTTCAGATGCTAACTCACAGCTAGTGAATGGATGGAAATTTTGCATTCCTTGGGAAATATTTCCACCACGCTTACTTCAAGCATGCAAAGCACAAGAAAGGGCTACAAAAGCCGATCTGAACCAGATGGTGAGAATGCTAAGTTCTCTCATCTTGGATAAGCATTCAGCGCCTGGCAGACGGAACCTGAGAATAATTGCAGCAAAACTTGTGTCAGTGTATCCTTCAACATTTCAGGATTTGTTAGAGGGTACAGTTGTCGGCACAGGAGTTGAGACTTAATGTGGAAGCTCGAAAACTGCATCAACAACAAGAAGAGACCAATTGCGATAAGCTGCCTGCGGAAATTGATGACCCAGACTCATTCCAGCCACGTCCACGATCTAGACGTGACTCCTACGGTGCCTAGCATGGCAACCAGAGCTGCCAAGTGGAGAAAATATGTTGCACAACACGGGAAAAGCAGCAGCAGCTCCTTTGTGAGCATGCTAAAATGTACCCCAACAAGCAACTTGTCTGTCGCTGATAGAGACGTATGCATCTCAAAGACTGACCATTAATCACCAAGGAGTGTGACAGAGGTGAAAAAAAACTGGCCATTTTTGTTTACTGAGGACTGTCTTCTTGAGCATTCCAAGGAGCTACTTGGTAGTGAGGTTTGCCAAAGACTTGATGCTAGCATGGAATTGTTGGGCTTCGTGTATATCGCTATGCTTACAGTCAGATAAAACGGTCAAAGGTGAAGAAATGGTCGAAGAAATAGAACAAGCAAAGACGTCTAAGAGTGTGACACCAGAGCATGAAGGTGCGCCTGTTCTCCTCCTTGCCCTGCTTGACGAGGATGAAGAGCTCACTACAAGACCGTTGAGGCAAGCTTAAAATTTTCCTTCCTCTCCCATCTGCCAGAAAAGTGCTTGTGCATGCAGAATTCAGATGGTCATTGCATTTGTGTATAAAAAAGTCCGCTTACCATAACTGCATTATTTTACCGGCAGTATGTTACCTCAATGTATTTCAGATAGTGATGTTTAAAATCTGTCATACATTTTACAATCTTTTTGATCTTTGCACATCATAGGTTTGTTCATGCTAGACTGCTCTGAGTTTCGGAGTAGGTATCGCGAAAAATACAGTAGAGTAGCTTTAATATAGTGTTAGTAAGAACTATTCTTGCGAAATTGTCCAAGGCCTCATCCTACAGAATATTCGGCGTTGGCGAGGTCAATGCAAAATCACAAACACGTATCTGGCTGTACACTGATTGGTCGGTGAATTCTGTGGTGTCACGAGGCTGCATGAAATGACTTGGCAGGACCAGCCAGCTCATTTAAAGTCATTGAGATGGGAGGTCGAAATTGGGTGTCGTGCCCTCTGCAACCTTTGAATTCCTCTTGAAAGAAGCTGCTCCTAAGGCACATCCGTATACGGTTTGGTTAAAGGGGAGCTTCATATCTTTCTAGTCTCGTGGATTATAAACTTATGACTATATGCTAATGAGTATGCGCGAGATGATGTAGCAGCGTAAAATAAGGGATTATTGAGTAGAAAAGTGCATGTCATGTATGCGAACGAGGGTCCGCAGATAGGAGACGTTAATGCGGTTGCACAATATTCTTTAGAGCCCATTAGGAGTCGCCCAAGCTTTGATGGTGACAAACTTTATATAAAAATATCTGCTTAGTCTACCTTAGTAACAGATATGTTTGCGACTGCAACCATTAAACGTTTCCGTATTCTTTAACGACATTGTTCTCGGCCTGATTCCATGTGTTAATGCAGCTACAAAGTCAGTCTTCAGAACTGTTTTGTCTCTTGCATGCGGTTTATCTTGTCATTTTTATAATATTACAGTTGGCATGCATGGAGGAGTATTACTTAAAAATCTCGCAAGTACAACCACACGGCTACTCAGGAAAGTGCAGCGTTCATGCGAACTTCGCATTTGAATAGAAATTGGTCCCAGTCGCATATTTGAACCCAGAATCTTGATGGATTGGTCGTCAATCTCACTCATGCCCCGTACCTTTGTTTGTTGGGTGCTTGACAGGTGCAGCCATGTTAACAGCTGCTACGTCCAAATATGCTGCATATCTCGCCATGGCTGAACAAGATTTTGAAATGAGTAGAAACGCAATTGCTTTGCATAGTGTATGATCGTGTACATTTGAACACGAGCTGCCACAATCTCATTTTCATTTCACACAGCATGATATCAGTTTTTTAAAGGAGCACTGACACAAAATTTCGAAGGCGAGATAATGAGTGAAATAGATGTATGTGGAGCCGTACACAACGTCTACGAAATATCAAGGGCCAATATAGCCTAGAACATATTTAAAATCAATTTTAAAGTGCATGCCGCGCGACTGAGCGAGATGCGGGCGCTTCGCGACGCCGACATCAACGCGGGGTGTGTGTAAACAAACCTACGTCACGAGTTTGTGTTGGCTGGTGGCTGGTTGTGCCGTGGTACCTGCCATTTCTTCCTCCGTGCCTGCGGCTTTGCGTGTGCTAATTGTGTTCTCTTCCGCTGTTCGCTCGTCGTGCCCGTTGGCAGATGTTATGGCCCGCTCACGCTAGCGGCAAGCCTGCCGCAACGGCGCGGTGCCACAGAACGTCGGCCGTCGCCGCACGCGCGAGAGCTGCCCAACTTGCACGGCAAGCTTCGCCGGCGAGGCATTCGCGCCTCCGAAAAACATGGCAGCACTGCCAAAAGCGGTTGTCGTCCACTTCGAATCTATCAAGTGGCCGCCGTGCGCACTGTAACGTGTAAGTTCCGAACTGATGCTTCCATTTGCTTTAGATTCATGTCCTTAAGCTTCGACAGCAATGTATTCGTCCCGATTCGGCGCCGTTTTTGAGAGCCATAGTCAAATAATCCATGCTGTAAGCTTAGCGAGTCGAGATGGGCGCTTCCGAATGCTCGGAGGACATAGATTACGCGTTTGTTAGTTGTTTCTAATCCTCCATAGCTGGCGCCACTTGACCTGGTTCGGCGCCCACCGCATCCACGCTCGCGCGCCGCCTACGTCACAATTTTGCGTGTTCATGTGGCCAGCTGTGTTTTCCCGGCCCCTGGAGGACGCTGCCTAGCTCGGTGTTCTTTGAAACCGAAACTGCGACTGGGCGCTCTAAAACGTCTCTAAATAAATAACCGTCGCGCACTCGCGCAAACGAGGTTTTGCAGCCGTGATAAGTGGATCATAAGCTATCTATTGCAACAAAAAAAAACAAGGTGCAAAATTTTTGTGTCAGTGCTCCTTTAATGCCTTCCATCTGTCTTGCTATCCTCATTTTGCAGGAGACCGCCCATGACGATGACCTAGGAGACATGCCCTTGACGCCCATAATATGTATGAAAGGTTAGATTTTGGAATCGTTCACCGCCTCATAAAGCACTGATGTTTGTTTCTTGTCTTTTTTTTAGGACCGTGTCTTTTTGAGGCAGAAATGTTCACTGTCTGTGTGGATGGTGTTGCTCTATTGACTATTCAGCGGGCCGCAGCTTTCAAAGCCATGTTTCTTTTATACTTTGTCCTTAACATCGAGTATCCACCTGAAGTGGCTTTGACATTGGAGTTTGTGCAGAGGTGAGGGCTTATCCCCCTTATTTTTCCTAATATATGTTTGCGTTAACCTGTTGCACTCTTACAGTTCCACATAGTTTAGTCATAGCTGGTTACCTTTATGCCTTTACAGAAGGAGGGGGAGAAACGTTTTAAAAATTGTGGTTTCTAGTGATTTTGACCGATTACGGACCGCGAAAGAACGGGCTGTTTTGGGAAGTGCTGGAAATATTTTTAGTATTGTTTTTTCTACTATCTTGCTATAACATATTGCAAATTGAGCTATCAGGGATTAACTAAGGTTTTCCTAAAGCTGAAGTTGGAAGCGCTTAAGCATAAAATGACCACGAAATACCAGAATATTCAAGATACCGTACATTTTCTCCTCTTCGAGACAAAAACAGTTGGCAGACTTATCCACAACCTTACTGATTTCTTGTACCCATATTCAGCCCCCAAGAGAAGATTGAAACGAATTTACTTGGCATTTACTGCAAGAAACATGCATCTAATTTTCTTCTATTCGTAGCAAAGCTTGTAGTTTTCTATCGGAGCTTTCACGGCTCATCGTGTGGGTGTTTAGTTGAGGGGCAGTGTAGGAGTGCAAGCTTGCTAGGCAGCGGAAGATAACACGCGTAACTAACAGGTGCAAGCTGGCAGCCGATATGGCCGGGCACTGATTTCTCACAGGGTTTGTGACATATTGCGATCAGATAACCTGTCCATATTGGTACGAGCTGCTCATTCAGGCTTTTAATCTAAAGTGGCAAGGTGAAGGGGATCGAACCCTCCAGGACCCTTGCATCCCGAGTCAGACACTTTACCTCTAGGCAGTGCAGCCGCGATTGTATGGTTTGGTTATAGCAGGGCTCTATGTCCACATCGGGCTGTATTTCACGTAACGTTTTAGCTTGCGACTGCATGCTAATGGGTATGTGCGAGATAAGAGGCGCAAATGAAGGATGCGGAGTAGATTTGTAAAGGAGTATGGGCTAGAGCAGCTGGCAGATAGGAACCTTTAACGCTGTCATGTCATACCCTTAAGAAAGGGAAAATAGGCAACCACCTGTTTGTAGCACGAAGCCACAAATAAATCCTTACGGATTTCTCAGAAATTTAGGCTTCTTAGTTACCGAAAATTTCGTTCAAAAGAAAAAACAACTGGCGTGGCACTCGTACCTCGCTCTCCAAAAATGTTTTTTTTTTCTTTTATGTTAACAGCATTATAGTCAGCCATTTTGATCATTTTTCGTGATTTGTTTCATCTATGCTTCAGACAGCATCTAAGCTTTGGGAGTACACATTATTAGCCCGGTGGCATTTTTAGTTCATTAATATCGACTCTTGGTTTCTTGAAGGGCAATCGCGGGAATCAACCCAGAAAGAAGCACAAAGGCACGGCGAACATCGAATAAGCAGTATTGTTTGTCCCCAAAGGTGGCTGCCCTGGCGAATGCCCTGGATCAGTACAAGTTCTGATCTTGTGTTTGAGCTTTAATAAAAAGTAAAATTTAGAAGTTCATACCGTTGCCTTCAAATTCATTAGTGAATATGAAACACTGGTTTTAATTCTAGCACCATGCTTGCCCAATTGCTGCTGCATGCTTTTGCAGATAATGGCACATAAACTACAAGTATCCAAATGTTAGTCAAAATATGTACTGAGTTTAGGAGAGAACAAAACACATTTTTTCTGCAGGATAACAATCCAACATGTAAACAAAATAAAATTGTGATCGCAAAATAATTCTTTTAACACCAGATATGCAAGGCAGAGAAACTTTGTGTAGAATTACAGAGAAAGCATTAAAAGAAATATTGTGTGCGATTACAAAAATAGTCTGTTATTTGAACTCTGATTTAGGGAGGAAGAATTTCTGTAGGATAACAGAAAAAGCATTAACAGAAAGATTGCGTGAAAATGCAAAAAGCGTGTTTTTTTAAGAATGGTGCCATAAACAGAAAATCTCTGTAGAAGTACAGAAAACCAATGACAGACATTATGTGCAAAATTACTGCGAAAAGGAAAACAGAAAACAAACAAGAACAGAACTGTTATGTCACCAAATTTGCCATGCATTTCCTGTTTTTTTCACAAAAAATTTTTTACAGTGTATATCAAATGCTTGTACGTATGCCTACACGATATACATAAACCTTTCGCCTTACGAGACTTGTATGCACTCTAATAAGTGCGTACATGCACGTGTCGGTATGGCGCTAGCTCTAACCATCGTACCGTCCATTCGCCAAAGTCATTTCAATGTGGGTACCACTTTCTCGTTCGAGCGCATCACATAGTGCATTTGGCGTCGTCCTAAACGAAAAAAAAAGTACTAAATGTCGAGGTGTGAATGCAGAATTTTAGCGACACCATCTCGTGATGAGTGGGCCCGCCATAAAACAGTGTCATGTAAAAGAAGGCGAAAAGCGTCGAAGTCCACTATCGAGATTTTCGAATGTACAGGGTCGTCCACTCTTGGTACAAACATGGCGCAGCGTGGCCGCGCTTCAGGGGGCGCCAGCGCATACGGTGCGCCCGCGCATCCAAGGTAATCGGCGCAGGCGCACAGGCACTGCGTGTACTATTCT
Source organism: Rhipicephalus sanguineus (assembly GCF_013339695.2). NCBI lineage: Eukaryota > Metazoa > Arthropoda > Arachnida > Ixodida > Ixodidae > Rhipicephalus > Rhipicephalus sanguineus. Next base: position 44,899,114 of record NC_051179.1, on the reverse strand, counting down.
GAAGCGCTGGTGCGCCGTGCTTGCTTTGCTGTGAAGCACGCCTAACTATCCGCATGCCAGTAGCGGTTGAGCGCACCGCAACGCCCTTGCAGGAAAGCGCGCTTCGCTTACTGCAGCGTGCTGTGCAGTTTTCCGCTTAAATCAGGGGTCTCAAACACACGGACGTTTCGCCAGCGGCCCGCGGCTTTACGAGGAATAAAATGTTTGGGACATTGCTAAGTGGCATTCACATTATATACTCACCTATTGCGATTAATAACGCTATGTCCGGGTAAGTTACAGACACGGAACTGGTCTCAAACATATTTTTCCGTGAGTCACTCCATGCGGTCACCATGTATTGAAACAACCGCGGAACAAAATCTCTATATTTCAAAATGCGCGTCTAGATTTGAGTCATTCTAGAGTTAAGTACCGATAAGTACCTCGAATCATGACGCCAAGTTCCCTTCAGAAATGATCCACATATGAGATATGGGCAGTGCGTTCTGTCAAATGGCAGCGTTAGGTGACATTTTGTTGCGGGAAAGCATGGGTTGGAGCGGAAAAAGGATACGTAGGGGGTGGCAATTGAAGCGGCAGGAACACTGTGTTAAAATAACAAGCCCGAAAGGCAGTGCAAACGGCGATCTATGCCCTATCATGTGGTAGACTAGGGCAGGACAATCGTCCTCGGTGCATAAAACCCGTTTCTTAAGTGACTGTCTGAAGATCCTGAAGATTCTAGTACACATAAAGACAGTCACCAGACATCGAGACAAATTTTGCGCGAGTAAAACTCAGCCAGTTTGGCTGTGTTTTCACGGACGCGGAATTCAAGAACGCCCGTATGCTGCTTAATGCAAGCTCACACTACAGAACCACAGGTGGCCAAAATTATCCAGTCATATTCTACAACGTCTCTCATATATGGAGAATCGCTGTGCGGTCCTAAATTCCATAAACCAAAGCAATCCTGAGCAAATGGCAAAGATGCATGCAATTAACAGGGATTGCGGTAGCGAAAGGAGGAACCACTCACACAGTGTGCGGAAACCTGCACAAAAATGCAGTAAGCGAAGCACGCTTTCCTGCAGCGCCGTTGCGGCGCGCTTAATCGCTACTGGCATGCTGACAGTTAGGCGTGCTTCACAGCAAAGCAAGCAACACGCTCCAGCGCTTCAGACGAGAGCACGCTGTGCCTGTGCGCCTGCGACGCCGATTAGCTTCGATGCGCGGCAGCACCGTGTGCGCCGCGCATCGATTATGGTCGCTACAATTTTTTGAGACGCCGTGGTCCCCAAAAATTTCATTGTCGATCGTTTACTCTTGCGTCAACTGGGACTGCCCAGATTAAGAGAAAGGAAGCAGATACGTTCGACGTGGCGGGACCAGGAAGGAAGGTATCCAGGCTTTCTGCTCATTCATTTATAAGCGGGAGTAAAAGGACGGCAGGGTTGGAAATGAGACGCAAAGTGTACACTATATATCCTGCCTTCTCCAGTGCCTTTAGCGAGGAGAGGAAGAACCGTTCAATGGCAGCATCTATTAAGTTGCTTCGAGGATAGATGAAAAAAAAATAAAAAAAGAGAAGGCTGAAAGAATCACCTGAAACGAAGTGAAAGGATTTATAGGGGAGTACGAGCGAATTGCCGGTTGCAAGTCGAGCTGATCGTGAATACTTCCGACGTCGTCGTAAGAATAAGGCAGCTAGCTGAGAAAATGAAGATCAGAGAAAAATGAAGAAAGAGAAAAACTCGATAACTAACGAAAGGAAGGAGCGCTTGGCATTCTCTTCGAATTAAGCCGTGGAGAATGGGCTTGTTGGAATGAATGTGCGCGTGAAATAAGATGCCAACGGGCTTACGGTAAAGAACATTGCTATTAAAAGAGGCAGCGCGTCTCAGTTTGTAAATTCTCTTGAATAGAAAAGTCTCTCGCGAAAATCTTTAAGTGGTGTTAGTGTGCAGGTGCGAGAACAAAGAGAGAACTATTTATAGCGAGCGAATTAGTTGGCTGACACGAGGGAGAGGTAGAAATTATAAGGAGTGAAAACACGGAAAAAGTGTACACAAAAGATGAGACAATAGAGAGCATTCTTATTAAACCCTAACACCCTTGGCGTCTTATGCGGAGAATGGGGCACAACGCAGATAAAGTGAGCAGTGAAAGACAGCGCGTCTGTCCTGTTCTTCCATTTTTCAGGCGAAAGCCTAAGATGCCTCATAAAGCGCGAAAATGGACCGTCAGTGTCGCCGGTGTCGGCGTCAACACGAGTCATGCAAAACGTCGTACCCATAGTTCCCACGCCCTGAACGTTACACGCTCCTTTGCTCATACTAATAAATTTAAGTACAGTTTTTTTCTACTTGCAGTAGAGCTTTGGAATTCTCTCCCTGGTAACATTCGCTCCTTACCATTAAACCATCTCAGTTGCAATTGAACATCTTACTGACATGTAAACTACTTCATTTTAGATGCGAAGCATCTAATAGCGGAGTTCAAACCGGTGGTGGTGGTGGTGGTGTGCGGCGTGACCACCCTTACTGCGCATGCGCAAAACCTCTCCACACTCCTCCTCTCCACTCCCCCTCTCCCCTTCCCCCTATTCCCTCCTCCTCTCCCCTCCCCCTCTGAAACCCGGGCTCGACATGCCGAAACGCTGCTTCGCATAGCCTCATGGTCCCCTTTAGCGGGAGATGGTGTGATTTTTTTATTATTGTTCTCTTATGTGCATATATGTTTTACCATTAGCAGTATTTCCTTGCATTTCCTTCGTTGTGTTAGCAGCATTAAGTAACGTTATATAACGTTTCCTTTCCTCATATAGCCCTGAATAGGGCTGCAGTATATGTGAACAATAAATAAATAAATAAATAAATAAGTAAATAAATAAGTGTGATGACGTAACCATATGACGCCATCATGAAGTCACATATAGCCGAAATTTGTGACAACATCATGGCATCAAGTGATGACGTCCTCTCGAGACACCATTCTTTAGTCGAAAGGGAGGCCGATCCCGGAGGCACTGGAAAACACCGTGAGGTGCAGAAAGCTTGCTTGCAATGCCTGGGATCCCGGAGGCAGAAAGCTTTTGGGGGGATCAGTACAATCTACTGAGAAGAAAAACAATAATAAGATGGCTTTCGCCTTCGAGTCGTCTTAGGCGAACGCATAAGGGAGCGTGTGAACGCAGACCAGTGAGGCCAACCTACAACCTTTTTCTCTTGAACGTGCCAGTACAAATTCTGTACTGTTTCTATAGTACTTTCTATAGCCTTCAACCGACACTTCCTGTTGAAAGCAGGTTCTATCATATCTACGAGTACAGTGAAGGGCATTAATGGGTACAGGGAGCACAACGGAGCTATATTTTATTGCTTACACAGTCCGAATGCCACTACAGGAAAAACATTAAGCAAGATGAGCGCAGGGTAGGAAATCAAACTATTATTACAGCGAAGCGTCTTAGTCTACCCTGTGCCGTAGTAGCAGTCGGCGTCCACAGAAAACACCTAGCGGGGATATGAGCCGGCAGGTCAAGTGATCTCGCTTTCAGTGATGCTACCGAGGACTTCTGATTTGGAGCAATTTTTGGAGCAGCAAAATTTCTGTTTTGGAGCACTTTGGAGCAGCAAAATTTTCATCTTGGAGCACTTTGGAGCAGATAATTTTGCATCTGGGAGCACTTTGGAGCAGCGAATTTTACATCCTGGAGTGCAATACAGAAGCATATTGTATTAACATTCAAGCACCTAAGTATTATTATGGGGCTCTTATGAAGGCTAGAAATATTTATGAAGGCTAGAAAGAAGCATATACTTATGAAGGCTAGAAAGAAGCATAGACGTGCGCACAGGGGGGGGGGGGGGGGGGCGGGGGGGAGCGCCCCCCCTTATCACCTCAGAGGGGGGGGGGCGCAAAATCTGCCCCGTACATTGACCCTTGCGATAGCAATTATATGGACGCTCTCGGCGGATTTTTGCGTCGCCGTAATTTTCCGTATAAAGTCCAAATTAATAATCACCACGCGCATTCTAGCCGCGGGTAAAAGCTCGCGAGCGCTGGCGACGAACGCGGCTGAAGCGGAGATTAAACTAGCCGGCCGTTTGTCTCCGCCGCACGGACAGCGCATAAGATAACACCTTCCCGCGTGCGGGCCTGCCGTCGATTGCTCATCAAACAGAGAGGAAACGCCCCGCCCGTCTTTCGTAAGGAGCATGAAGGGACGCCAGGGGAGCGGAAGGGGGGGGGGGCATCGTTCGAAGAGCACAGTCGCTTGCGCGCGCGCTATCTCGAGGCATCAGGAGACGGCTCGTAAACTTGCTGTGCTCTCAACGCTTACTTCGCGTTTAGAGAACTCAGAGCAAGAAAACGCTTCGGTTCCTGGAGGGGCCATATTCCCTTAAACCAGCGTTTTGTTGAGTTACGCGAGATCGGATCCAAAGAGTTAGCTGCTAGTCTTACTTCGTTTCACAATACAATTTTTTGGTATCGCATTCATTGCTTCGCTCTTAAGCGAAACTGAGTTTTTTTAACCGTTAGCTATTGACCCCCGAAAGCGAGGGGCGGACGTGTAACATGGCGTAGCCGCTTCACTGTGGGCCGTCAGCCATGGGCCCGCTACTGACACATGCGCATTTGCGGCTGCTCCGACCAGGAGATATGATTTTACTAATGAGGTGACATTTTTAAAAAAGCAAGCAAAAAAATCGAATTGGAACCCTAGCACGTGAGCTCGAAAGGGCAGGGCCTTTTAGGGGGTATTTACCGCAGAGTGATTACAAACTCGGACGTGCTGGCGGAAGGAATTACGAAAAAGCTGTTCTGGTTGAAGATCCATGGATAAAGTATATCTGAGGAAAAGCGTCAACGCGTTTCCACCGTTTGCGTGCTCTTCCATAAACGCGAAGCAAGGAAAATTCGAAATTGTCCCATATATCTACTGCGAGCGATCCCAGATTTCATTCCGCGATGTCCGGAAACAGAAGTGACAGATATTTTAGCGGCACTCATGTAGTTATTACTGAAAATTGCTTTCCTTAAGTGCCGTGCGACGCTTGAAACGAGCTGTTAGCAGCGTTTCTGGAACAGACGACGTCCGCCGATGAATCGCCGTCGCACGTTCTCGCTGCCGATAGGCCTAGACGTCACGAGCCTCTGCGGAGAGCGCGTTTTGCTGTCGAGCCGACTTGCAGAACAGAAGCTGCGTCGGCACCGTGCATGGCATCGTGGCTTACTCGGAACGCACGCGCGAGCGCTATTTGTTCAGCGGAATAATTCTTGGTCCATGATTGCGTCTTTATTGGCAGCCCCAAGATCAAGCTGCACATGTTCTGACGCTCTGACGCGCCGGCGGTGTGATTGCCGGTGATAGACGCCCCCAAACCCGAGACTTTGGCGCAGTTTGGCGCAAATTTCGTCGATATTATCAGGATGGCGCAGTAAATACAATTTGGCGCACTTTGGCGCAGTTGGCGCAGGAGTGGAATCACTGCGCTTTGATCAATCGGGTGTAAGCGAGTGCATTTCAAGTCTAGCGGCGGATTCACGACATCACGTGATCTCACTAGCCATTCGAATAGACTCGCACTTGTAGACGTCGCCGTGCCGAAGACTCAGCGTTGCGAGCCCGCGAAGTTGAGACATACTCGCCAGTGGAGAGCCGAAGATTCCGCTAAGAATGCCGCAAGGGGGATCATCACGCATAGGCAACTTCGCTACAAGACCATCTTCACGGAGTGGATGTGCCGTAGATTTTTTTTTTCAACGCCGAATTTCGCGCTCTGACCACGAGAGTGCCTGGCCGGTTGTTGGTCGGTATAAGGTTACCACCTTCACAAGATCACTATGAGAAGGAGCGCAGGAACACCGGATACGTTGTTACGCGTTGATACGCGCAAAAACGTGTAAGGAACGGCCCATAAAGCGGAGCATGCGCAGTCGTTGCAAGAAGTCCGGAGGGCACAGGTGCCGCAAATAATTAACGAGTCCCTTTGCGTAAGCTTGCCTACGCATGTTGTGGCCCGAGACCATACGCTCCGCGCCCTTAGAATCGGCCGGAACCTCCACCGGTTGGAGGTGCATACCTGAAAAGCACAACACCAGGCTTACGCGGATACCCCCCTCCTCTCCCCCCACCCTCCCCCCTCCACACACACACACACACACACACGTCAAAGAAAGAAGCATCCTTGGTATGACACCAGACGTCGGACAAACATATATCGCCATATCATCATCGATAAATCCACACTCCCTTACATTACGTTCTCGCACGAATGCCCTCAGTGTGATGGCTATACATATACGCCTCATCTCCACCGTCCTCTGTCTGAGTACGTGTGATTACCTGCACTGAATACTGGACTACGCCGCATACCGAACCATATAGGTAGAAAAGGAATACTTAGGCGCAAAACGAAAGATGACTTGTCCGAGTCTTTTTATTCATCCGTGTTCATGTCTTGCGCCTAAAAATTGCTTTCCTAGCTTTCCTAGCACACTCTCCTCTCTCTCTCTCTCTCACCATTAAGCCGATAGCAGACTTTACTAATCCACATAGAAATTTTTACATGGAATACACGGAGCGCGAACGCGCGAGTGTGGCAGAAAGGTTTCCAGGCAATGAAGGGCTTTATAGGCCATATATACTTCGCTGTCACACACGGACGCGAAGAAGCTAATCGAAACGTCAATATAAAGGCGAAAAAACGACGCTGGCGCCGCCCCGTATATGCCACGACTATCCTCCAAGTCCCGTTAGAAGATCTTCATCTAGATGGTCTACTTAGCCAGGGGAAGGGAGGCGAAAGTGAGATTCTTTCTCCTGTCAAAAGAAAAGATCACGCATGTCACGGATGTACTATCAGAAAGCAAGCAGGGACATATTTGCTTCATGGAGAAGAAAAAAAAAAGCAGAAAGAGAGAAAGAGAAAAGGCGCGCTAAACAACAGCTCTGCAAACACGCTAAACACCCCCGCAAAAGTAGCCTATACATACTGTATACGCGTTCGGTAGCGAGTGCGCGTCTCTCTTTTGTGTCCGGACAGTCGGACTACCGGAAGCGTACGTAGCAGAGCCGCCACGGGGGGTTGAACGGGAGACACAACGTCATTACCTTTTTCCCCAATCGGCGGCGGCGGCGGCGGCGTGCCTTTTCTTCCCGCGAGGCGCCGGAAACGAGCGTCCGCAATTCCATCTTTTCCGCTCTCGCTTGCCTTTCTAGCAGCCTCGCCGTACTTCCGGCGCAGATCCCTCTTCCTCTCTTCCGTTTCCTCCTCCATCACTACACATGTCGACTACAAGTTCCGTCTCCGCGGGGCCTCCTGACGAATGAAGCAGAAAACACACACTTTTCGCGACGGCACCGCCTTCTCGCGTCCTTCGAATGCCGCACGACGTCCGGCATTGCCCTCCCTCTCAAGGATTTCTCCCTTCTTCGTAGGATGCACTCCTGCAATCTCTATCTTTTGTTCACATTTTTCCTTCTTCACGTTTCCTTTTGTTCAGCCCCCTACAATACAAAACTGAAATACAAAACTATGTTCCTCCTTCACTGCTCCTTTTCACTGGTGTACCCAACACACGGATGTGATCCTTTCCTCCTTCCTTGCTTTGTTCAAATATAGTGGCCAACGTAAAACGAGTCAAACAAACGAACGCAAGGAGTCCTACATCGTCCTGTGTGCTGAATATATCGTCGCTGCACAATGTATTCAGCGCACTCTCCTCTCTCTCATCCAATGGAGCACGTAGCTTGATCGCAGAAAGATAGAGAGAGAGAAAGAGTGTGTGTGTGTGTATGTGTGAGAGAGATATATAAACGAAGGGAGGGAGTGAAAGCGACATCGTACTCGGCTCAGAGCTGCCGTGGACAGATCGGTGGTGACGGAGAACCGCGACCAACGGCGGTGGCACAAAGTAAAAGGTTAAAGGAACGCCACGACGAACAAAGGGGGGAGCTTGATTTGAAGAAAGTCAGGCGGCTAGTATAAGATGCAGCAGCGGGCTTCGATGACTGAGGAGGGCTTTTGGTCAAGCGCCGAAGAGGCATCTGGAAGCTGGGCAGCACACGCTCGCGAAGGGACGAGCGTCGAAGGATGGCCTAGACGTTTAATGGAATTGAAAACTGATTTTAAGGCGAAAGCCTTATATGCCTCATCAAGCATGAAAAGTGACCGTCAGTGGCGTCGCCGTCGACACGAACGCCTCAAAAAAGTCACTTGATCGGAGATTACGGTCTAATGACGTCACCATGTTACGCCATAATGCGTCACGGATCGCAAGAATTTGTGACGCCATTGTGACGTAACCACGACTTCACTGTGGCATCACATAACATGACTTCATATGACGACGTCGTCACACTGAATCATCAGATGGTCAAAGGTGGACCGATCCCAGAGGCAGTGGAAAACCAGGCGAGGCCGAGAAAGCTTCGAATGCCTCCGATCCTGAGGGCAGTGAAAAACCACGTTAGGTGCAAAATGTTTTCGGGATGGGTGCGGGAAAATCAATATATCGGCTGCGAAGAAGAACCAGAAAAAGGAGGCTTTCACCTTCGATTCGTCCAAGGCGATTGCGAAATGGAACTTGTGCATTCGTACCTCTTCGACCTTCACTCGCTCACTTGGCTCCCCCAACCTGGCCTCAATTTCACCTTCTCTGCTGGCACGGCGTTGGACTGCAGGTCACACTAATTGAGGCAGACCTCTCGCGCGTCCTCGTGAGTAGTGGTCTCCTTATTTATCTTTCGTGTCACTAAACTATCTTAAATCAGGACGTGTGACGTCGCATGGAAAACTGAAGTCCCGTTCCGCGAACTAAGTCTTATTTTTTTTCCTTTAGAGAGAGCCGGAACTGTGGGTCACCGTGTTTCGCCGACTTCATCTTAAGCCGATATTAGTGCTATGTTACTCTTCAGCTAAGCCACCTCGCTACTTAAGGTTTTTCAAGTTTAACCTAAAGGGTTACTCAGTGCAGTGCACACCCTAAAAATAAATAAAGGAGTATGTGTTGTTCTTTTCGGTCAGTCCTAACTTACTACGTATATGACTCTCTTTCAAGAGACACTTTACCTCTCTTTTCGGTTTTACTACTCTCTGACGAGAATATAATGATCTACAAACAGAATTCACGTATCTCTTTAGAGTCACATACGTGGCCAGTCAAGACTCACAAACAAGAGTTATAGGGCTCTTTTATTTCTAGTAGCGCAGTTTCGTTCGGAATCTTTACATTTATAGTCAACTCTCAATCCGTCTTCCAGTTTCAGACAAACAATGGGCTAGAATGACGTTATCTCGAGGTTAAGGTCGCCGTCGTCAAACAAGCCACTCACACGCTTTGACGGATCAATAGAAACCCCAGTTATATCCACCATCTTCTCACCGATATGAAAACATTAACGTAGAAAACAACGACTAGTTTGTGACGATCGTGAAGAGGTCACGGGGGAGGCTTCAGTGGCAACCCCTCTAAAACCCCGCTTTGACACTCGGCCTGCCAGACACGCGGAACTCGGCCACTATCCCGGTTCTCGCTCCTTGGCTCCTTATTTCTTTCTGCGCGTCCACTTTCTGTTCTCTCTGCCCCCTTGTTACGCCTCGTCCAGACGGCGCCGTTTCTGACAACTGTTCCCGCTGTTGCTGCTGCTTCCGCCCATCGCCGATGCCGCTTCCGCCATCGTGTCGACCCCGACCGCATTGCATCTTTGGTTTCTCGCGGTCACTTTTGGCACGCTGCCCGCGTTCTGATTCAGGCCAGTATTTGCTGCTTGACGTTGCTGCGTTTTTCTTGTCTTCATTTAAACCGACACGGACGTCTGCATCGTTCCTCTTTTAGCTTGTTCGGCTGTTATTGTTAGCTACAGTGATACTCGCCTTCTTCTTCGATGCAATGTTAGCCCCGCAATGTTTCGACCATGGCGCGCTCTTTGTTCGCGCGGAGTCCTCATTTATCTGTGGAAGTAAAAAGGGTCACACTGATTATTTTCATATCGGGCTCCTCTTCGAAGCAATCTTGGTTTGAAGACGCGCGTTTTGATGGAGCAAGAAAGGATTTTCTTCTAAGGTTATCGTAGAAAAAAAAGCAAGCATGAGCGAATTCCTCCTTTCTATCACAACACTGCCCACACACACACACACACACACACACACACACACACACACACACACACACACACACACACACACACACACACACACACACACACACACACACACACACACTAAACTGTCGAAAGAATATCGTGTATTGAAGGCGCTTTACACTCACCGTTAACTCGTGGAGCGGAAATCAATGAGCTTATTGTGAAACATGACCTGCAGACACTTAATGAAGGCTCATCCACATTTGTCGGCAGAGGAAAGCAACAATCCACCACTGACCTTGCCATATCAACGAGAGATGTATGCCTTACCTGGTCACGTGAAGCTGACCCATGGGGCTCAGATCATCTGCCGATTTGTTTGGTTCCCGAACATTCTCCTAGCCGCCAGAGTGCTGCCTACAGTGTGACAAATTGGGACAAGTTCCGTCGGCTGATTGCCGGAGCACCGTCACACGACAACTTGTTCCAACTCATGAGGGAGTGTCTACAACAAGCTACGGTACGACGACTGCGGAGCGTAGATAAACCCAACCCCGATTTGAAGCTCTTGAGGCTACGTGCTTGTCGACGACGAGCTTACAGGAGGGCGCAGCGTTCTAAAAGGAGTTCTGATTGGACGCTATATAACCGCTTAGATGCAGCCATACGGCGGCACACAAAACAACTTCGTCGAAGGAGCTGGGCCGCATTGTGTAGCTCATTGCATACGGCGAACGGTTTTGGAAGTGTATGGCGCATATTGAAGGCCCTCCGAACTCCCGAGGTCTGCAAAATCCAACGGCAGCCTTGTGCATAACGACTGGACGGTCTCCGCAAATTCTTGCGGAAGAACTTGCCGATCTTTTCGCCTCTCCTATGTCAAGAGACAACGCAAGCGGCGACCTGAATTCGTTGACAAGTGATAGTTCGATGACAATTTTCTGTGGTCCCCCCTGTGAGAAGGATCAAGCACACTTTACTCTCGACGAGCTGCGCCATGCGCTCAGCCTTTCATATCGTCGCACTGCTGCAGGCGAAGATGGTGTTACGTACCAAGCCTTGCGAAACATCGATGAAGCCTTTCATCAGGGTATCCTAGACGAATACAACAAAGTGTGGAGAACGTCTCTGATTCCTACTGAGTGGAAATCATCTGTGGTGAAGCCAATTTTAAAGCCTGGGCGCCCTGCACAACATCTGAAGTCATACAGGCCAATATCACTAACTTCTAACGTTATGAAGTTGATGGAACGAATGGTACTGTTTCGTCTGGACGACAGATTACAGGAGCTCTCTTTCTTCCCTGATGTCATGAGTGGATTTCGTCGTCACCGTTCAGCCCTCGACAGCATCGCAAATCTTGTATCATCGCTGGAATCTGCTCGAGCAAGCAGGCACTCTGCGTACGTTCTATTCCTTGACATACAGCAAGCGTTTGACTCGGTACTACATAGGGCGATTATTTGCGCACTTATGACTGCGGGAATTTCAGGTCGTCTTCTACATTTTGTGCGTGATTTTCTATCGGAGCGCAGGATGAAAGTACGCGTCGGAGAAGCAACGAGTCAATCTCGCACTGTTAATTGTGGCGTACCGCAAGGCAGCGTCTTGTCGCCGCTTCTCTTTAACAGTGTGCTAGCTGGACTTCCAAGCCGATTACCGCAAGAATGTGACTTTCCACTAGGCATAGCGATTTATGCCGATGATATCGCACTATGGGTAAGCGGTCCGTCACACCATGGTCCCCGTCTTCGTGGAATATTGCAGAGAGCTCTGGATGCAACTTCAGAATACTTGGTGGAAGTTGGCCTGCACATTTCACCTGCGAAATCAGCCGCGATTGCTTACCACCCTAGGCAACGCGCTCGTCGAAGCATGAGCAGGCTACACCTTGAAGACACACCGATACAATGGGTACAGCAACACCGCTACCTGGGCGTAATCATCGATGATCGTCTTTCTTGGCGCCCTGCATGCTGTTGCCTCTGTGCGGCGCAAATCGCTGTCCCTGTTCAAGTATGTGGCCGCCTTGACTGCTAGGGGCGATGGCATTGACCAGACGACAGCGCTACAGGTGTACCAATCATCTGTACTCTCTTGCGTGATGTATGCCTTGCCAGTCTTGAATGTTGCGCCTGGTTTAATGTCTCAACTGGAACGGGATCATCGTGTTGCCCTCCGAGTCATGCTTGGCTTACCCCGAGAGGCCCAATCTATTCCATTACTCACTGAAGCACACCCGTTGCCCCTAAGGCTACAAGCTGACCAGAGAGCGTTACATCATATCGAGCGCATGCACCGCGCCCCAGATGGCAAAGCACTCGTTAATAGGCTGATTCGGCGCCCGCTCTCTTGCATGGGGAAAATGGCGGCTTTGCTTACTGTCATTACTGGCAATTCGGACAAAACCACCTCTGTGACATCATCGAAAGGGCACAGTCAATGCATCTTCCCCAGTCACCTGTCAATTCCAGGAATACGCAAAAAGTGTGACCAACCTGTTTCGGCACTATTCCAATTAGCCCAGTCACACTTATTTGAAGAATTTGGAGATTACGTTAAAGTATTTACGGACGCATCTGTACGCAGCGACGGCCTCGGCGCTTCTGCAGCTTTCTTTTGTCCTTCGACAGACATCAGACGAGTGTTTAAAATACCTTACCCGTCATCATCAGTGACTGCGGAACTCGCAGCGATTGATGTCGCCCTTAAGTACGTGCAAGAAGGATTGCCTACATCGAAAGTCGTCATCCTTACAGACTCTCGTGGTGCCCTTAGCAGACTCACCGGAAAAGAGGCCGACAGCCCTATTCTATGCAGTATCGTAGAATCAGCCGACAAAATTCTCTCACGCGGGATGTCCCTAGCTGCCCAGTGGATACCTTCGCACGTGGGCATTGCTGGAAATGAAGAGGCTGATCGCCTCGCTTCATCTTGTAATCATGATGACTGTGACTGCCCGGAAATTTCGTCTATGATGGACAACGCTCGTCTGCTTATACGCCGCCACCTCCTAAAGCAGCACCCAGACCAGCGCGTCGCGAACGGATCGTTTCCTCCCCGTGTTCGTGGTCGTGGCTTGCCTCGTCGTTCCAGAGCACTGTTATATAAACTAAGAGTCGGTTCAGTATTGGTGCGCGAACGCTTATTCCGTCAAGGACGTGTGAACAGTCCGTTGTGTGCAGCTTGTGGCTCATGTGAAACACTTGAGCATCTTATAAAATACTGTCCCGGGTTTGCTACGCAGCGGGCTTTACTGATTAAGGAATATAAATTCCTCGGACTTAAATGCGCGACCATCGACGATTACCTCTTTCCGAGAGGTTGTGTATCTCGACGCGACCAGGCCCATCGAGCTCTGCTGACCTTTATGGACCAAACAGATCTGGCCACCCGTCTATAAGCGTTCCTTTTTTTGTGTGTGTGTGTGTTTACCTATATTTGTCCAAGTCTTCGTCAATTTTTTTTCTTCCCTTTCCTATCTCCTTTCCTCTTTTTCTCCTCCTAACTTCCTTTCCTCTGTCTCTTCCCTCCTCCCGAAAGAGCAGGCAGGCGTTGTGCCCCTCTTGGTGGCAGTTGCCAACTTGCTCTCTCCCTCTTTTCTCTGTGTCCTTGTGCTTGTATGTATACAAATCAAATAAATCACCGTTAACATAAAAAAAATTCAGCAGTCTCCAACCTCCACTGTGCAAGGGCGAACTGTGGACAGGGCGAACTGTGGAACTGTGTAGATGGATAAAAAATCCATCTACACAGTGTGTCTCTGGAGCCAACGTTTCCAGTGCACTTATCATGGTCAAGGCAACAACCGTAGAATATTGTGGTTTTTTTTTTTCTGTGTTCTTGCGTACCATTCGCGCCGCTGTCTTAAATTATGCAGCACAAGACCCCCAACACTATTTTCTTTTCATCGCATTCCTTAATGTCTCCAGGAAAACGCCCAAAATCATTAGGGCTCCCCCATAACGAACTAATGCGTTTCCAGGAGCAACCAAAGGCAAAAAAAAAAAAACCATCGACTATCAGTGCGAACATTATTATTCTAAGGCTTACGCCAATCAATCCGTTTGTTGTTGTAACTCTGTTGTTCTTTCACCTGAGCTGGTTTTTGTTTTGTCCTTAAAATTATCGGCAAACAGCTTAAGCGCATTCCCTATGCTGACTCGCCGGCCTGCTCTCACGACACTAAGGTTTACAAGAGCGTTTCCCACTGACGCGCCCTCTCGTGTTATGAGTGGGCGTGCAGGAAAATACGAGCATCCTCCCTATCGGTCTTTGAAACGAAATGAATTCTCGATGCCCGAACAAGAAGAAAGGCGCAGAATAAACAGAGTGTGCTGAATCGCGTACTATCGCGACAGACTTGTATTATGAGTACAACGTAAGAGATGCACAGAATAAGTGCTTGCTATATCTTACAGAAAGAAACAGACAGGCAGACAAATGTATGTATGTATGTATGTACGTACGTACGTACGTACGTATGTATGTATGTATGTATGTATGTATGTATGTATGTATGTATGTATGTATGTATGTATGTATGTATGTACGTACGTATGTATGTATATATGTATGTATGTATGTATGTATGTATGTATGTATGTATGTATGTATGTATGTATGTATGTGTGGACAGACAGACAGACAGACAGACAGACAGACAGACAGACAGACAGACAGACAGACAGATAGATAGATAGATAGATAGATAGATAGATAGATAGATAGATAGATAGATAGATAGATAGATAGATAGATAGATAGATAGATAGATAGATAGATAGATAGATAGATAGATAGATAGATAGATAGATAGACAGACAGACAGACAGACAGACAGACAGACAGACAGACAGACAGACAGACAGGCAGACAGACAGACAGACAGACAGACAGACAGACAGACAGACAGACAGACAGATAGATAGATAGATAGATAGATAGATAGATAGATAGATAGATAGATAGATAGATAGATAGATAGATAGATAGATAGATAGATAGATAGATAGATAGATAGATAGATAGATAGATAGATAGATAGATAGATAGATAGATAGACAGACAGATGGATAGATAGATAGATCAACGCGATGAGCGAAGGGTACTTCATGTGCACAGTTCACAGCAAGGGCTATGTAAGAGATTAAAATGAAACAACGACGAGGGAAGAAAAAAAGTAGAAGAAGTTCTAGCTTTAGAAATCTTGGAACGAGTAAGAATGCAGCAACCAGTAAAAGAAGCGAGTGAAAACGCGACAGGCCTTTGAAAAAGTGCGAAGCAACTGAGACATCAGAAAGCGAAAGAGGTGAAGACTGGGTCGCGTTACGACAGGGCAATGCCCTGACAAAGAAAGCTACAAAAAATAAATAAATAAAGCCTGAAGGGAAGAGGAGAACAAATCTGAGCAGCAATTGTGATGGGATAATACGAAGTAAACGAAAAAGGAATACAGAAGATACAGAAGAAGTCAGGCAGTGTCTCGAGGGTGCCGTTGGGAGCTGCGTAGCTTGAAGAGCAGTAGCGCGAACGGAATAGAAAAGAGACGAAACAGCGTCTGCTGTATTCGTCCCGGCACAAAAAAGGAGCGTCCTATTCGCTCGCTCGCTCCATACCAAAGCCACCAAGAAAAAATAGTCCATACGCGCAGCGTGAATGCGGACGTTTTTGAAGAACGCCACGGCGTGCACATTTCTTACGACTCGCACACAATGACACCTCCGCCGCTTCGAAAACAACGATCAAAAGAAAAATAGAAAGAAACGGGTTGTTGTAGGGGGGGGGGGGGGCTTGCTGGTGCTGCTGGCGACATGTGCGACAGCACTGACTAAAGCACAGTTCATTCGTTCTTTATTTATCTCCTGGAGCGCTCCTTAATTCTAGTATCGAATACGGCCTCGTTGTCGGTGATGTTAGAATTTAGAAGTGCTAAAATTTTAGAGCGCAGCTCTTAGGCGCCCGTTCCTGCGTTGAGCAGCGTCGCCGTCCCCGTTGCCGTCGCCGTCGGTGGCGTAACCGACAGACATGAAAAAATAACCGATAGACATGAAAAATAAAAATAAAATGAGAAGAAGATCCCCATGATCGAATGGGATTTCAAACCGGTCCCTTTGCGTGACAGTCGAGTATTCTACCACTGAGCCACGCTGGTGCCTGAAATTCATTTGCAAAAAGACCCTATACAGGCGTCATGTCGGGCAAGGATTAGCGTTAATCTATGAAATATAACGTGGCAGGAAATTAAAATAACAACCAGTCATCACACATTGGTGAATGCGCAACGACTGTGTGATTTAATGCTTCCCACCTACTGCAAAGTGCTTAGCCATAATTCTTAATCGTCATCAACCTCATGCAGCATCAACAAAGTGCCCATAATACCTTACAGATGTGTAGCGGGTACCTCGCTTATCCGTAGAAAGACGAATAATGGCGTAGTGGGTGCTGTCTGCTTCATACAAAATTATGATTTATGGCGTAGTCGATACCTTGCAGAAAGCGAAAACTACAAACACAATTGGCCTTACACCAACAAGAAGCTGCGCTCAGAATTTGCATTAGGCAGTATCGTAATCGTCGGTAAATTTTTTGATGCACGCTTTACAGGTATAAGCTGACGCCCTGTCAGCTTGTGCCTGTAAAGCATGCATCACCGCAATATCAGTCTCTATGCAAGAAAGCCCGCCATTCTGCACGCCTGCACACGTCGCGTTTTCTTCTGCGAGGTGCAATGCGGTCTCCGAATATTGGCCACATCGTGTTTGACTAGCAAATGAAGCAAATTACTGTCCTCGGTTGAAATGCTACTTTTTCTTAATGAAGCATTAAAAAAAAGCTCGTGGGTAGAGACGTGTTCCTCATCGAAATGTTAATCATTAGTTCGTCTGTGTAAAGTGTTGTTAGGGTGCATTGTAAGGTTTTATGTAGTCATTGAGTCATAGTTTTCACGAGCTTGTTATTACTTCAAAAATTTTCTTTCTTCTTGTACTTATTATTATTATTATTATTATTATTATTATTATTATTATTATTATTATTATTATTATTATTATTATTTCAGTAATATCTAAGCTTGATTTATTATGTATTCTGCGTTTAGGTACTTACTGATTTATTGCTTTCATCTGCCTCTTCTCCAAGGATCAAGGTGTTGTTCCACAGTGAAGTTAACCAAGGTCATTAAAAAATTGAAGGAACCCTTCTAAATTCCAAAGTGTGTTCGGCGAAAGTGTGTGGCAATTCGACTGACTATGCCATGGTATCGGGGGAATCCACATTCTTGGGGCGTTTCTCGGAACCGCTTGCCATTGAATCATCACCGGGCCGCTTGGGAGCCATCCGACTAACTCGACTGGATGACGCCGCCGCGTTGATCAATAGTTGCAAAAGGCGCTTTGCAAGGAACAACGCGCAACTGTTGCGCGTTGACGGACAGACGCCGCCGACGGACGCCGCCGCCGCGTTGCGCAACAGTTGCGCAACGCACGTTGGAAGGAGCAACGCGCAACTTTTGCTACGCGCCACTGTGCCCTCACGTGGTTGCTCAGAGAGTGTGAGGGGGAGAGGTCACAGCTGGCACCGTTGCAGGGCACGGACGGACGGACGGACGGCGGACGCTGCGAGTATGAGACATTAAAGGCTTTCGCCTTAATATACGCCCTGTATCACGACCCTCTTTTGTTCGACATATCTGTTAAATCACGCAGACGCGCGAGAGAAAAAAACGAAACAAAAATACAGCCCGAGCCTTGTTTTTTACGAGTGAAACGGGTGTTAGTTCCCGAAGATGGTACAAGAAAAAAAAATTCGGCAGATCCCACGTACCGTGGGAGTCGATGTTATGCGAAGCATGTTGCGGGTAGGTGACTGTGTCGTAACTTTTTTTACTGAGCGACACGTTACAAAATGACGCTAAATATTTGTATAAATTTTATACGCACACATATATATGTTGAAGAGCCGCATATGTGTTATATAACCAGTTGTTTACGGTTGGGTAACGCTGCAAATGGCAACGTGGGTATTACCAACACCACAAAGGGTAAGCTGATATGTAGTGCTTATACGTGTCCCGAGAACACACGCACGTTTCACGAACCCGTGTGCATGTGTGCAAGAAGTTCTTGACAGTTCTTGAACAAGGGCATCATCGTGATCAGTGAGCACCAGCAGCTGGTCATGACTTGTTATAGGATCCGGTCGTGATCGTGGTGACGAGGGGTCCATGTGTAGTGAAGTATGTGGTATAGTAGAGCTGTTGGAATTTGTGGAAGCCACGGTCATTTCGTCGACATATTGTCTGTAGACAGAGCCGGCGACATGTCGGAACCTGAAGCCACTCTTCGTGTTGGTGAGGTATAGGCAGTCGAGGCTGGTAAGCCTGGATAGTGCTACGTAGACCAACATCAGTGGACGGTGTTTGTCGTATTTGTAGACTACCTGGGCGTATGTGGCCTACGTAGGCTAGTCTACAAAGCGGTTGTCAATTAATCTGGCATCATCCTCGGTCAGCATGAGCCCATCGCCCAGCCTCGTAAGAAATGAAGAAGACACTGCGTCGTCCTGGTGGACGAAGTGCACTTTACGTTGCGGTGATGTGGATATCATATGTAACTTTCGTTAATGTATTCCTCCGGGGTCAAACAATGCTTCAATATAGCTTGCTGAATCATAGGAATACAAATGTAATGTTTATTAGACTGCTACAAAAGCGGAGCCAACACTTGAACTACAGACGTTCATCTGATACGGCACCTCTATCGTAGGAGTACACATCGTAGGAGTATCATGTAGTGTTTATTGCTTTCTTGTAAAATTAGATAGCCAGCACCACAACCACAATTGACGCTGCACCGATAGTACGCCTGCGTAGGCTGTTTTTCCAAAGCAGTTTATAGACCTGGCGTGGCTCAGTGGTAGAATACCTGATTGCAACGCAGAATGCTTGGGTTCGATTCCGGCTGGGATCCTAATTTTCATTTTTTCCATTCGTTGAGTCAACGCTGCCGATGTTGGTTTTCCTTAACGCTCTAGCATTTAAGTTACCAATGTCTGTTCTCGCCGTTCCTGGGTAGATATAAACTGTCAATCACCTGTGGCGCATACACGTACACCGCGGCCCGTGGTAAACTAGTATGTGCCACACGTGTCTAGTGGAAAGGGTCTTACGACGTACGCGACAAGATTTTAACTTTATTCAAGTCATGACCCGGCAATCATATTCGTCAAATCATCTTACCCTCCCATGCAAATTTTGGTCTACACCAAGTTAGGGAGGCGATCATGAGAGCACCCAGACGTAGGCGGCTAGATAGATAGATAGATAGATAGATAGATAGATAGATAGATAGATAGATAGATAGATAGATAGATAGATAGATAGATAGATAGATAGATAGATAGATAGATAGATAGATAGATAGATAGATAGATAGATAGATAGATAGATTAGATAGATAGATAGATAGATAGATAGATAGATAGATAGATAGATAGATAGATAGATAGATAGATAGATAGATAGATAGATAGATAGATAGATAGATAGATAGATAGATAGATAGATAGATAGATAGATAGATAGATAGATAGAAACGCTCAAAGTGCCAGAGGTTCGCTAAGAAATGCTTCGCATTTAAAACAAACGTGCGGTGGATGGATGTTTTTTCAAGCGCTGATTGATTGGGCTGACAAATAAATTCCCTCATGACAGGCGAGTTCACACCAGCGCTGAATGATGTCCCAACCTGCAATCGATCCATGTGCCCAGTATCCGCATCGCAATCAACGAGCCGAAACGAGGCGTTGACTCCTTCGTCAGGCCGTCAGGCGCACCGAGATTGAGCAATTGGGACGCGACCGCAACTCTTCTTGTCGAGAAGGAAGCTAGCGTTGATTGTAAAATGTAGAGAGCAAGAACGACTTGTTTGGAAAGGAGGCGGCAATTATTTCGTCACGCTGAAACGAGTGATACTCATTGGGACCTACACGAAGAAGGCGTAGAGATGGGAGACTAGGACATTGACGACGTACAACAGGTATTCAACTATACTCTACGACGAAGGAGTGGAGAGGGCAGGTAAAGGCCAGAGAACGAGAACGAGAGAGAGAAAGAGATGCTATACGGAAGGCTTTATTCGTATGACCGAGAACAATCGACTGAATGGAAAAAGATGAACAAGAAGATGGCTTTTAACTTGGGCCATCTTGGGCAAGTGCACAAGGGACCATGTCACTATTCATTCATTCATTCATTCATTCATTCATTCATTCATTCATTCATTCATTCATTCATTCATTCATTCATTCATTCATTCATTCATTCATATTTAACTTATTTATTTATTTATTTATTTATTTATTTGTTTATTTATTGGAATTGACAGTATCGGCAGCATTTACCGTTTAGCACGCTGCATCAGTTCTTACCAGGGGAGTAGACACGCACTCAGCTTTCTTAAGTGACTGACCGACCGGCTGCCTGGCTAAGTCCCTGTCTGAATGCTACCAACGCGATCTGTTGTGTTTAACACCCGCTACAAAAGGCGTTTTGACATAAAGAAAATGTTCGGGGAAGGAAATTCGTCTTGACTTTACGTGACAGTGAAATACTGATGTCAACCTAGCGATTGAGAAAGTGACCGCTTCATTGATTCATTGGACGATTTATTCGTTGGTTGAATGACTGATCGAATTACGACTGAAATACGAATTGCAGGAAAAGGCTCGGTACCCTTTTCTGTCTCTGGTCTTCGCTATTCGGACAAATGGGAACGGTGAACGATCACGGCACACGGCGGACCGAAAAGAAAGCAAATTGCTCCTTACATTAAACGGACGATGCATCCGTAAATGGGTCAGCGACGCGCGGACGAAATCAATTATTGCGAAGCGTGGAACCGGGGACGCGCAAAATGTTCCCGGGTGCCGCCATTATAGGAAACCCAGGGGCGGCACTAGAAGAGAACGAACCCCACATTATCAAAACGCTCTCAGTATTACCCGAACCCAAAAATAAGGGAAGAAAGAAGAAACTCACGAGCGTACACAGAAGCATGCACTTGTTTCTTTTCGGGACGCGACCGCATTCAACTTTCGTGATTACACACACGAACACGCACGCACACGCACGCACGCACGCACGCGCGCGCACACACACACACACACACACACACACACACACACACACACACACACACACACACACACACACACACACACACACACACACACACACACACATCTCCCTTCTTTCATCTGGGCTACGGTCCGTAAATGATGAAACGTGGACCAAATGGCAGCAAGGTGAAACTGCCCAAACGAGAGGCGGCCAAACAAAGTGCGCGTGGCTTGACAATGCCCACGCCGCCCGTTTGGTTCGTTTCAGCGGCGCTTCGGGCCTTCTTCCGTCGTAATGCAATTGTGCAGTTCTCTCCGGACGCCGCTGTTTCCTCCGTGAGCGACGCAACGTCGCCCCCAAGCCAGACTAGGCGCGCTACTATTGTTCGTCCTTTTTCTCCTTTTAGTTGCATTTATTTCGCTACTTTACTCGGCTATTCGTCGAGCGAGGCGAAGCTCGGGCCATTCGCTGGATCGCCGCCGGTGCAGCGACCGGCAGGGCCAGGAGACAAGAAAAGTGCGGTAACGAGGCAATTAGAGATACGTGGGCGCCGCTCTTCAGCGCTAAAGCCCGTTGGCCTTCCGTGCACGCTGTCGACTTTGCCGACGCTCTAAGGGGAACGCGGCCTTTGCTGTATAAGCTGGTTGTGCCGACCTGGAATGAGTTCCCTTTTCGGGATGAGTTGTTCGCAGATGCTGAAGACCAGCCAACGTTCGCTGAGCGAATCAGTGGACACGGGCATACGATTCGCTCGGCAAGCTTATCTCATTCTCTCACTTGGAGACCGCGATATTCATAAGCACCATCGGTACTTGAATATAAAAGCGCGAACCAAGGTAAAAGATTACAGACATCGTCAGTTAGGTGCTCATGCATTAGCTACAATCGGTAAGGACAGCCATACGAGCTTGTTGCGTCGTCTACAGTCGGTAATTGCACTGCTACAAGAGTACAGCACTCACGAATTCAAAGGAGACATCAACTTTTTTAGCATAACGACTGGTGTTCGCAATTGCTCGAGATAAACACGTCATGTCGCGACGAATCTGGTCACTAAAGATAGTGCTGGCTCTGATCTACGCGCTCGAGCCGAAATTACGCCAAAACGACCCGAACTGAAGGCGGTGAAGACAAAAGTATGTGCGTTACTTAGCCATAAATTTTCCTGTTTCAATCCGTAAGTACTGTACAGACGGGCCCACTGTTAAAGGGAACACTTGCGTGCAGGGCATGTTCGGATTTCGCTCTCTTGCAAAAGCATAGTTCTTTAGATTTGCATAAGACTACTGGTGGTTGACAGCTGCGACTCCTTTCGAGAGAACAGAGCCATGCACGAACGAAGCTTCCCCATCCACTTGCCGTTAGGGAGCCAGCAATATAAAGGGTGCTCATTCGAGTGTTCCCTTCAACAGTGGACCGTACTGTACATACGTATTTCCTACCGCACGACCAGCATGCTGATGTAAAGCATGTTGATGCACGCTTTATATCAGGCATCAGTATCATGTATCGTACATCATGTATGTTGCATCATGCATGATAAGCATGCTGATGTAATGGTGGTCTTCTCTGCCACGGCCTGCATCGTAAATCACGAAAATAAGCACGTCAGCTGCCAGACGGCAGTGGCTTCGATATTCCTCTTGTCGTGCGGTAGGAAACACGCAGACCAAACTGAGCAATGTTTGAATGATAGACTGAAACAGCACAACAATGAGATAAGAAATGGCAGAGAAGGCCACCTGGCAATTCATTGCCGAGATTGTCGCTGTTGCCCGAATCTTCACGCCTGCTCTGTTGTCGATAGAAGCCAAGATAAATGGGTGAGAATTATCACTGAAGCTGAGAGAATCATCGAAGCAGGCGATAGGTGTGCTACCGTGGCATCGCTTTCATTATAACCAAAAGAGTAGTTCTACTTGAATGCGACTGGTCATTATGACCTGTACAGGGCGTGGTGTATATATACAGCGGTCTTTTCTGAATAAGCTTTACCCACCACGGTGATATAATTATTATGGGGCTTGACTGCTGACGCGAAGGTCGCAGGATAGAGTCCCGGCCTCGACGGCCGCATTTCGTTGGCGGAAAAATGCTAGAGGCCCGTGTACTTAGGTGCACGTTAAAAAATCTCAGGTAGTCCAAATTTCCGGGGCCCCCCACTACGGCGTCCCTCATAATCATATCGTGGTTTTGGAACGTAAGACCCCAACAATTATTATTATGAATAAATATTGTTGCAAGTGGCGTTATATATATATATATATATCTATGTGTGTGTGCGTGTGTGTGTGTGTGCGTGCGTGCGTGCGTATGTGTGTGCGCGCGCGTCTGTCTGTCTGTCTGTATGTATGTATGTATGTATGTATGTTTGTATGTATGTATGTATGTATGTATGTATGTATGTATGTATGTATGTATGTATGTATGTATGTATGTATGTATGTATGTATGTATGTCCGTTCGTCCGTCCGTCCGTTGTCGTCGTAATTAAGACTTCAAAATAAACAAAGACGTCTACAATAGCAACACAAATAATAATAGAATCAAGAAATCGTTCCCACCGCAATTTACATTTCCGTGCCCCAATCTACTACATCTCCTGATTGACCGGGCTTTAAAGCTAAAGAGGGGGTATTTGGGATGACATTTGAGGACGCCTCCAAGAAAAGGGAGCACGGAGAAAGAAAGCTGCAGTTGTAGAGACCGCGCGGCGCGAAATCGAATTTCGCGACTCTCGCGTACGCGGCTCGCTAAAAGAAGGGTAATCGAACGAAGGCAGAAACGCGAGGCTGGGGCTACAGACGACGAGTCTCGCGGGAGGACGCGCCTCCGCAGTTCTTCCAAATTGGCTCCGGCGTTGTGTTGGTGTCCCTATACTTCGCGACCGCCTTCCATCCTTGGCGCCGCCGCCGCCGGCGATGGGGATGGGAGCCCGGGCAGGAACCGTAAGGCG
The DNA here is from genome assembly GCF_013339695.2 of Rhipicephalus sanguineus. Lineage (NCBI taxonomy): Eukaryota > Metazoa > Arthropoda > Arachnida > Ixodida > Ixodidae > Rhipicephalus > Rhipicephalus sanguineus. The sequence continues at coordinate 44,874,961 of NC_051179.1, read as the reverse complement.
CTCCCCGATACGGTCACTTTAAATCTCGGCCGGGGTCACGTTGCCTCAGGCGTCGGGAGCAGCAGAGGCGATCGGCGGCGCTCGCTTCGCTAGCCAGCGTCGCCGCGAAGACTTGAAGTTGAGGCCACCCTTCAACTTCACATCTCTATTCGTCTTCACTCTGAAGTTCCGCTTTTATATCCTTCCTTCATTTCCCTTCACATATTGCGGATTTAGTAAAGAAGACAGAAAAAAAGGAAAGAAGAAGAAGAAGAGGATGAAGCAGGAGAAAAGGAGATGGAAGAGGAGGGAGAAGAGGAAGAGAAAAGGCAGTAGAGGAGGAGAAGGAAATGGAAGAAGAGGAACAGGATGGTGATGATGATGTAGGTGAAGAAGAAGATATGATGATGAGGAGTAGGAGGAGGAGGAAAGGCAGGGCGATCATCCAGATGAGTTTTCGGTTTGCTACCTTTCTGTGGGAGAAAAGTGTTAGGGATCCAAAAAAACCGTAGAGTAAAGGGGGCGAAGAAATAAAGAAAACAACGGAACTACGCACGGAAAACGATAGGAAAGATGTAAATTCAGGAAGGACAATAAAGGAACTTAATCAGAAGACAGAAATGACCCTTAGCAAACGTATAGACAGAGTAAAAAAAAAAATATGTGTACACTATTTTGCTAGCTTATAACTACCATACGTTCTGTAATATTTTCTTTTTTTTCTGATGTGACGGCTTAGACAAATAGCTGAGGAGACGCTATAGTTTCAACAACGGGAATTCAACTTGAAGTTCTACCGAAGGGCAAATAAGCGAAGAGCAAAAGCAATTCAGAATGACGTTTCGGCAAGATGCGCTAAAGCGACTCACAATTACTCGTTTGCGAGATAAGTTCGAGGAAGAAGGAACTGTCCGGAATGTCCAGAAGAAAAATTCCGCAAGACCGCAATCATGCTGCAGCCCCACAATATAAAGACATCGACACATTTGAGCAATAGCCTATAAAATCTGTTCGGCAAGCCGCTCCTGAAAAAGGAGTTCCAAAAACGAGCTGTGTCTGGACGACAATGGCCGACAGTTTGAACACCTTCGATAAATGGCTGTTCTCTACACTTACGCACATTGCTTCGCATTTCGAAATTTTTCGGTATCCTGATTATTATTATTAGCGTTACAGTCATAAAAGGGTGTGTACACTTTATTGGGACACCCTGTAGATATAACAATGAATGGGTAGTGGGATAGCATTGAAGAAAGAGACAGAAGGAGACGGCAAAGGGAGTAGTGTCGACATAGGGGTAGAAAAAAAAGGAGTAAAATTGTAATCCTTAGAGAAATGGAGTAAGAAACGAGGAGGTGAAAAGGAATACATGGAGACGGCCTGCGTTTGTGATATATCCAGTGTCGAAAAACGCGGAGACGCGGTGAAAGACGTCCTGTAATCTCAACAGGAGCAAATGAGACGAAGAAGACTTCCAGCGTGTTGGGATGCCAATTAAATAGAAGGATAGGGTTAGAGGGAAAAAGAAAGAAATGTTTTCATTCTATTTATCCCTTTGGCACGCTATGTACACAATTTTGTACACCACTAGTTTTTGCTATTTGCAACGACTAGGGGCCAAGAAAGAGCAAGATACATTGAAATTAGGATGAAATGAGCCTCCTGCATAATAAATTTATCTTCATTTAACTTCATTTTGCTGTTTGCTGTTTCAAAAGATCAGTTTGCTGAAGGCACTACATTCTTCAACGAGTCGTTCGACGTGCCCCTGCCCTTGAGCCACGTCAAAAGTATAATTTTTCTTTGTTCCAAATGGAGATAAACAAAAACGAATTTGCACTATATTTCTAGCCTGAGATTTCATCCATTTAATGCATAGACAGAGCATGAATGACTTCGGAATAAATAGATATTTTAATTATAATTGAATTAGCATTAATTACTATAACACACATAAATGAACGCATCATGGCATTATTTTTGTTGGAATAGAATATCGAGTGCCTTGAAATACCGTTGTATCAATTTGACGCATTTACAGACAGTTCTTCATAGGTGGCATCTCAAAAGGTTATATATGAAAAAAAATAACAAAAATACATGAGAAGGTAGGCTACGTTAGAGCCGGCTATTCAGTCATCATGATAGTAGTATTGAAGAAACACATAAAAACATGAAAAAACTTCAACGACTAAAAGAATAAGAAAACAAGAAATAATCAGAAGCACTATGCACATATACAATATGCGGCGTATAAGGAATGAGCAGAGTCTAAGGGCATCGTCAAGTACACACAGTGCGGTCACACTGCGGATAGAGTCTGTACAGATAGTTTTCTATGCGCTTATATATATCGTGACCGTGAGATAGAGAGAGAGAGAGAGAGAGAATTTATATGAAGGCAGAGAGGTCGGCCTGAGCTAGTGCGCACTAGCCTGCTCCTTGTGCTACGAAACAATCAGAAAATGAACGTAGAACAAATCGCAAGGATTTGATAACGATGACAGCCTGAAAGAGGGGTAAAATGGTAAGGCAGAAAGTTGTAAGAAAGTAAGGGATGCAAAAAAGAAGGAACAAAAAACGAAACACAGATGGGAAAACAGTGACGAAGGTACTCAGAACGAAATTGGTGGTTGGTAAGAAGGTTCAACGGGTAACACGAAAGGACGAAGCTTTAAAAAAGACGAAAATGAAGAGCTTGCAAAAAAAAGACTAACAGTAGATAGAAACAAGAATATCATGAAGGAAAGAAAGAATTAAAATAAAGAAAGGAAGAACCTACGATGGCAGGAAATGAAGAACGAAGATAAAGAGAAAGGAAAGGATATAGTGCGCCTCCAGGGCAGGAAGGGATTTCGAAACGCTTTCTCGGGATAAGAAGATATTTGCAGAAGAAGAATCGCCGAGCCTCGAAAGTGGAGAAGTGCGTTGCTTCTGGGGTAGACACAAAAAGCGGGAGAGAGCGATACGAGCAATAAGCGTACACGAAAATAGTGAAATGTAAGGAGAAAACGTTCGACCTTTGACAAAAAGAAAGGCCCAAGGATACATATATATATATATATATATATATATATATATATATATATATATATATATATATATATATATATATATATATATATATATATTTCGGCAATATATGAAGTATTCTAGAGAAACTCATATGCGAGTCAAATCGATTTTTTCGACACTTCAACCGCAAATAATTTTGAAATTATGTCCTCCTGGCGTAATGATTTCTTAGCCCTTTCGGAGGTTACGCAACATGGTCTAGGCTAAAACTGGGATTGACTAAAAGATGGCCCCACCTCCCCGAAGGGAATCGTGAGGAAATGCGAATGCATTTCTTGCGCCGAGAGCTGGGTACCGTTGCCGTCAGACATTCGCCTTCACCAACTTCTGCCATCGCCTTGAGAGGCGCCCAGCCAGCGAACTGTCGAGAGTGAGGCGCGAGAGGACGGGATAGTGGGGCGCCAGCGTCCTCGGCTCGGCGTTGGCGTTTCACAGCGGCGTCTCGAGCACACATTTCCGGATGTTCTTGAGAGGCGCCCAGCCAGCGAACGGTCGAGAGTGAGGCGCGAGCGGACGGGAAAGTGGGGCGCAGGGAGGAGAGAGAGCGAACGGCGAGAGAAGGAGCGGCGAAGCACTGCACCTACCCTCTCCTACACTATCTCGCACCACATGCTCCGGTTGCTAGGGGCGAGGATAAGCGCGCGCGCCCGCCGCTGTTGCTATGGGAGAGGGCGCCGCGGACAACGCCGGATGCCTTACATAGCCCGACTAAGAAATGCATTCGTATTTAAAATAACGCTTCATTCTAACTGACACTGTAACCCCTATTTGCACTATCTATCTATCTATCTATCTATCTATCTATCTATCTATCTATCTATCTATCTATCTATCTATCTATCTATCTATCTATCTATCTATCTATCTATCTATCTATCTATCTATCTATCTATCTATCTATCTATCTATCTATCTATCTATCTATCTATCTATCTATCTATCTATCTATCATCTGCCTGCTGCATCATGCAACCACAGCGACTGCCGCCCCCACGGCTGTGTCTTATCAGAAACGGGCGTTCGTATGGAAGGGCACAAGAATGCCAGAAGTACGACTTTGCCGCGGAGGAATGCGTCTGGCGATCGATGCCGTAGTTGCGCGGTCGTCAACATCTACGTGCCAAAGCGCATTGCGAAAGACGAGGAAGTTTTGCTACGCAGTTGGGTTTCCTACACGACGGTAAAAAAAATGAAAAAGAAAAGATGAAGCGCCAAGACGGTGACACGGAAAACCGTTCGCGCCATATACTATACAGCAGCGAAACGAGCGCCACCGATGGTTGTTTCAACTGGGAAAGATGCCAGCATGCAGAAGTGTTGCGACTTATTACGATTGATTCGTTTTTTCCCCCTTTATTTTCGTTTCTTATCGACCATCACGCAGACACACTCTGAGGTGCTTTCACTCTGTCGCCGAACGTTTGCAACAAACGTGGCAAGGACGATAACGTTGACGCTCTCGCGCCTTCTCGATAGGCGATCGTTTGATTCCTTCTCAGTGGGAACACATTGCGCAAAAGATCGATGTGTTTGCTTTGTCGCTGGGCGTTTGTATTCTTTCCCGTCCGTTTATTTTTGTCAATTCAGACGTATACCTACATTCAAGCTGTCGTTGCCAGTTCACTTAGCTTGGGTTTTTTTTTTTCTTTCTTTTATAGCGAAGCTTTATATGGCTATGAGGTGGGAAAATGTGGTGGTCCGTGAGCCCGTGAGTGCGCAGAAACTATAATGGAGAAGCAATGCTAACGTAAACTTCCTCGAAGGGTCTCCGCGCTTGCACTAGTTTCTCTTCATCTTCTATCAGCCAATATAGCTAAGGATGATACCCACGGCAGCATGAATCGCTACCCATAATGTCCTTTAGGTGTCCTTAAAGGGGTCCTGCAACACTTTTCCAGCATGGTCAGAAAATGCTGCCGATTGGTAGTCTAGGCTTCCGAGAACCTGCGAGCCGTACATTACAGCGCAGAACGCGGCCTGAGATTTACAATAAATTCTCAGTCAGCTAAAAATCGCTTCCTCTTCTCTCGAGAAATGATGCCATTGACTCAAAATCACTGCGTCACTGACTCAAGTTCCACGCCGTTGGCTGACTTGAACATGGTGCGCTCGGTAGTTACTGCGGCAGCCGCGTGAGGCCGTCACTTGCCCTCGTGCGCGATCGCACTGAAAGTACGCTGCGAATGCGGAGAGAAAAACAAAACAAAAAGTGCTCAAGGTCACGAGGTGCGCGTGACGTACCTTCTGTCCCCGTGCCACCCCTCCCTGCTTAGCTTCCAGCGCTTTCGTCAGGACGAGAGAAGAGACAAAGCAATTAGAGCATGCGAAAATTTTGTTAACTCCGCTCGTAGTGGACGGATTCTAAAAATTATGGTGGTGGTCAATTCGTGAGGAAATAGGCTTCTTTAGTGAAGCTATTCCATGGCTACTTGGAAAAGTGTTGCGAGGACCCTTTAACTCTTTCTGGCACGATGGTCACCCACGGTAACCACCTTTTCGTCATTTTTTTTTCTTTTGAAGCACACGAGCCCCTCGCGTCAGATTTTATACGACACGTTTCTTAAGCTTTCAACATAGTGACAGAGATGATGCCAATTCGTTTGGGCTTCAGTGTTACGGGTTACGTCTGTTTTCATCCGGCTGCCGTCGTATTCAAGGCGCGCTACAAGATGGACCCGAGATATTTTAAAGAAATGAAAGTATGTCCGGCTCTTATTAAGTTGATAGCTTTGGACAACACGCTGTATAAGTAGCTAATACCAAGGAATCCATAAATTAAGAGCTGTACTCATTTAGCACAGAGCACTGCGTCGCTGAAGTTGGCGGTCACCTAGAGTGACCGCCGTGCATGAAGGGTCTTAGAAGGCTGGTAATATATTATTTTTTCATTGGTGCTTCGAGGAGACGTTTTGCGAAATACTTCACTGAGCCTTCAATATTGAGATGGATGTGTGGTACATACAGTGTCCCCGTGCTCCTGCAGGGAAAAAAGCACCGTTTTTCAACCTTCCACTGAAACTGACTGGTAGACCCTTACTGCATGGTGGTCAGCTGAGGTGACCACCTCATATCTTTTGAACTAAAGATGCCAATTTTTTTTGCTTGTGAGAAAATCATTTTCTCTAAAATAATTAACCGTTGTTTTTTGCATGAAACTCTGCTTGTTGCCAAAAATGCAGTTCTGTGCATGAGAGAGTTAATATCCTTTAAGCTAGCGTCACCAAACGCAAAGTTTGAACCACGCATAGATAGATCGGTTCGGTACAAAAGAGACCTTCTTGGTGCGTCGATTAGGATCGTCAATGTTCAAGTTAGCGGCCGTCTATGGTGAAGGAGAAAGAAAACATACGGACCGTCAACGGTTCGTCGGTGATATTAACTTTAAGAGAGCGGTCAAGGCATGAAAGATTCATGACCTCGCGCACTTTCCATGGCGGAAGCGGAGAACGGAATAAAAAGCAGCGGCGGTGAATTTCGAGGAGTTACTTTCTCCGCAACTCCAAGAAAAAGAAACGATGGCGAAGTTTCACATCCCGATTCTCCGCGCCGCCTTTATTTTTTTTTTTCTTGCGTGAAGAAAGGTATGATTGGTGTGTTAGATTGGTGTGCGCAGAAATTCTCGAAGCGACCTCTCGAGGGGAGACTGCGAACTTTTCGGGTTGCCCCAAAGAAGACAAAACTGTTCCTGGTAGAATCTTCGATTCTTCGGAACGAGAGAAAAATTTTTTAAAAAAAACGAAGCAACGTTTCCGGCTATGGTCAGCGTGTTGCTGGATGAATTACGAGACAAAAAAGAAAAGAAAGGAGAAAGACACGTTAAAAAGATTGCTTCACCATACTTAACTCCACTTCCTGTTCGTCTATACAAGTCACGTCGATGCCTTTTATTGTAACACGTCAGTTGTCGGCGACGCTCTGAGTCGCCGATTCGTTCTTTTCGAAGGAACGCCACACTCGACGTGGCGCCGGGATCGGCATACTAAATAACTGAAGTGGGCCGACACCAGCAAAAAAAAAAAAAAAGGAAAAGAAGGAAAAGAGAAGGCGAGCGCGAAGTGCTGTTTGTAACGTTAACGAAAGGTCTTAAGTTCGTCCGCGGCATGTAACTGAACCGTAGTCATTGAGCTTTGTTATCGTAAGAAACGTGGACGTTGCTTCCTCGTGAATGAATTGCACACTTGTAACACTATAGAGGTAGACGCAACCACCGAATGAATCCAGCAGGCAATTAGGCCAAGGAAATGTATTGTATTGTATTGTATTGTATTGTATTGTATTGTATTGTATTGTATTGTATTGTATTGTATTGTATTGTATTGTATTGTATGCTTTATTTTCCATAAAACCAACCAGAGTTGCAGAGGGCGAATCGGGAAAAAGTGGCTAATAACCGCTCGACCAGCCCCAGAACCCGTACAATTACGACGTAAATTGAAATTAATTAAAGTGAACGAAAAACCACGCTTTCTGTCGGTGGGATCTGAGCCCACAACCTTCGAATTACGCGTAATTAGAAGTCGGACGCAAAAGCAACTAAAGATATGCTGCGTCAGTGACAAGCTGATAAAGTTTGCTGGTATCGAAGCAGGATATACAGCATACTTAAAATTTATTTAAAAACCGCGTTTCATCTAAGAGACATTACGTGAGCCAGAGTCATGAGGAATTAATATCCTAAGAAATCTTATTTCTGTGGCGAGGTAGAAGAAAGGAAGTGCGTGGGTTACTCACCAGGTCGGCGCTAATTTCGCAGCGGTCATCCAGGTCCTTCTGCAGCTGGGTTAGCTGGGATTCCTGCTCCTTAAGGCGATCCTCCTGCGCGCGTAGCAAAGAAACGTGTCTTCAACGTGTCGGTGTCGGAGCACCTTAGACTACGTTGATCATACAACCGCTCGCTTGAATCTACATATTTTAAATCCTTAAGCAAAATATATTCTTTGTAAAATGCTGGTATATTTGCCTACGTGAATTCTTTTTTTTTACTTCCGTCGACCTCAATCTTCGCCAGTATTCAGATTGGACGTGTGTTGCTAAATCTAAAGATCAAAAAGAATAAAAGTGCGAGTTAGCGCACGATAGCGCGCCCCGTCACAAGCAGGACCAAGACACGTGTTAAACACCTTGTTTTCGCAGCTATATTTCAGATGCAATTTTTTTTTATATTTCCATCGCAGCCCTGTTTGAATCGCGATGTTCCCTTTGTAGCTAATCTGTTTTCGCCGTTTTACATATACGGGCCTTCTCTACTTTCATGATAGCGCGAAAGTTAAGAGCCATTCCGTGTTGTTTCTACAGCTCGCTGCAGCCGATCTCATTATCGTGGGCACGTGCCAGATTTTCTCAAGTAAATTAACAAGTAAGTAAACAAACAAAGAAAATTGAGCCCGGTTATGACGGTTTTGTTGCGAGCGATTGAAAGGGGGGTGCGTAAGGAAATGCGTGCTATCGCAATGGCCGCGATTACGGAACGCAAGGTAGAGAGAGAGAGAGAGAGAGAGAGAGATAGGGGGGGGGGGGGCTAAATGTCGTATTTCTGGTGGCGATAGCTTAGGAGAAACGTCTTCAGTCCAGGATGTCTTAGCTCGTTCCGCGTCCTGGGCTCTCGCGACCAGGCTTAGCTGATCCTCGAGGTTGGAGCGGGCAAAGGCTATACTCCGAGCCTCGCTGGTGTGATAAGGGTGGGGTGGATTTAATCAACATTTTTTGCAGCCTCCTACTACATGCTGAAGGAAATTACCTGGTCCGCGGCCTGGAAAGCGTCTTCAGCAAAAGGCGAACATCCTCCTGGCCTAGATAAGTGCTTGTGATGAGTACCTCTGGGTAGCTATATACGAAGTGATGTGTTAGTACGAACACAGTGGGGAGAACGTGGTCATACATGTATGCTTGTGAACGTTGTACTGCAACGTGAACTCTTGTAAGCGAACTGTCCGTTACCATGTTATTTTCCTCATTCGTTTCAGTTTGTTATACGCTTTTTCTTTACTCGTTCATTTTTTTAGATAAGCATTTTTTACGCTGCGGAACTTATGGAAGTGGAGTAGACGAGGGGTTATAAGCCTAAACCTCTCCACAGCAAGCCAGTTAGAACATAACAGACCCAGGTTATCCGCAGACACAAACAGACAGGTTAACTTAATGTAACTTAAAAACGTGCGAATTCGAGCCAGTTGGTACCTATGCATAGCTAAAAACAGCGCAAGGTAAACACGGACAAAGTGAACACAGGACTAGCGCTGAACTTGAACTGAACGAACTCGACTACATCAGTCGCCAACATGTTCTAAATATCATCCGTCTAAAATCTACTCATCCTTTCTTGTTAAGGCGAAAAAAACCGACTTCACTTTAAGGCCTTGGTTTTCCCCGCTACCGTCGCAACGTGTTTTTGAAACCCAGATTTATTATCGCAGAACACCTACAATCATCCATTCATTTCCTGTTATTTATTACGAGGGACTGCGGCATAACAGAGCTCGGCTCCAAGGTTGCGAAGTCAGAAAAAAAAAAACCCCATCTTCGGCTACCGTCAGCAGGCGGCGGAAACAAACGACCGTTTAGCGTGAAACTGATTCGGCGAGATAAAACCGGCTAAAACGAAATCACTCGGTACGATAAATGATAAAAAGTAAATCATCGCGCAACGTCGACACGCGCGAAAAGCGACTCGTTACACTCAATCCTGTGGCTCTGCTATATCGCTGCGCATGTAGCTTTTTTTTTTGTGTGTGTGGTCGGAGTTGGAAGTGTTTCGTGCGGCTTTGAGATATTTCAGAGCATTTGAGTCACATCGGAGATTGATGGCGCGGATGACAGAGGAGAAATATAGAAAGAAAAACAGATAAAAAACAAGGTCTGCACACGCAATCATCAATCATATGCGCGTAGAAAAGTGAGTCATTCTTATACGGTGGACATCTCCGTTGCCTTTAAGGTCCCGCATTTGCAGCGGTCCAGTGGTCTCATGGCAAATGTTACTTGCAGAGTCTTTACTATATCATCACATAGCGACAACTATAGGAAACGTCGCTAAAGGCGCTGCTTTTCAAATCTCTCATTTGCTGCGCCCAAAGTGTGGCTTGGCGGACGTTACACATGAAGAACGTTTACACGGTGTTTACATAACGACAAATATATTAAACGTCACTAAATTTACTACTTCTCAAGTCTCGTATTTGTTCCGCCCTAAGAGTGACTTAGCGGATGTTGCTTGTAGAGCGTTTATCACTACGTTCCGTGGTGACCAGTACATCGCTGAAGTTATTGCTTTTCAGGTAGCCCATTTGCTGCGCTCAAGGAGTCAACATATTTTACACACGAAGAGCGCTCGCACTATGTTCACATGGCTGAAAATATAAGAACCGCAGCTAAATTGAAAGGTCACAGTTTCACGGCAACGGCGAAGCAGTCAATGTGATAGCAACAATTTGGAATGTTACCCGAAGTAAGGCTAGCATCTAACTCTTTCAGGATACTATCTGGCGCAACACTGCAAAGTGCTGGCGTAAGGGAACACAGCCGCTACTGCGAGCGAAGCAACCTTCGAACAACACGTAGAGAGAGAGAGAGAGAGAGAATTTATTTGAAGGGCAGAGAGGTCGGCCTGAGCTAGTGCGCTCTAGCCTGCTACTCTGCACAGGGGAAAAGGGAAAGGGGAAAAAAGGAGTGATGAGGGGTGATGATGGGGAGAGGAAAGAGTTATGCGTATATACAATATTACAATAACCACGTGACTTAGTGGTTTCGCTATAGTCTTGTGTCCAGTTCTGTGCTCTTGAGAAAATCTATCACAGCCTTGATAGCAGTTGGTGACTTTGTATGGTCGCACATAGCTGACAAAATACCCGTCTCGCTTAGTGTTGCCACACCTATTCCTGCATACGTTGAAGCAAGTGTATTACGTTGCGACACGTAAAGTGGGCAGTCACAAAATATATGTGCTGTTGTTTCATGTACGTGGCATCGTTCACAGTTCGGGCTGGCCGCACGGCGGATGAGGTATGCATAGCGGCGAGTGAATGCAACTCTCAGACGAATCCGGTGCAGCAAACTGGCGTTGCCTCGGTTCATTCTAGCCGGGAGGCGAAAGCAGCAAGAGCTGCTGTCTCTAACACCCCCACCGACGTGAAAGTACCGTATACGCGAGGTGACGTGAACTCTTTATTGAGATTGCTCATGCGAGAGTGCATAACCACTTATTGGTCTCAGCCAGACCATCGATACAGGCGTCTGCGGGAAATAGATCCGGCAATGAACAACACGTAAAAATGTATGAGCCGTCTGCTATTCTCTCTCGAGATAGCGCGCGACTATGCCCGCTTGATCGAAGTTCGCAATTCCTGCCCGAGCAACGCACCGGGATGTGCTCTTCATTTCTGCGTGAGCCACGCCCGCCGGCCGCATTCGCAGGCTTTCACTCGCAGATACGACGCGCAGGGCTATGTTATCGATTTAGAGTTCATACGAAACATGACGGCGACGGCTTCGGCGTAAATGCGCGTCGAGTGCCCATATAATTGCTATCGCAATAATAAGACGAAGTCAAAAGAGAGGTGCGTCTACGGGCAACAATACTTCTAGGTATCAGAACTGTCAATTGGGCGAGTTGGTGTGCTTCCATCTTGAACGAATATTAGCAAAAAACGAAGACGAGAATAGAAAAGGCAGTCTGTATTTTCTATTCTCGTCCTCGTATTTTGTCGCGCTAATATTCGTCCAAGATGAATACTTCCAGGGATGCTTAGGATACCTCCCAACGGAACATGCGACACAGCCCCAAATTTGGGCCGAAGCGTGTTGACCTATAATCATGAAATTGAAGGTACCCTGCGTATCAAAGTTAGTTTTGCCTGCAGCTTTCCTGACGCACATAAACGACGATGCATTTCAAACCACCACGCCTATAACATTATCTGTCAATTGCTCTATATACTGGTTCTAACAATGTTTTAATCATTTAAGCATTAACTGGCTATAGCTTCCCAACAATGCCGACGTCTTACATTACACATTTAAACGTTGCTCTCGGGGCTACCTCATTGGCCGCCGTCTGGTTGTTCTTTGGTTTCCTGCTTATTCGCTGGAACCTTCCATCCGCGAAGATTGTTCGGTATAATTGCTTTACAGCAGCTTGCAGCCTTCCTTTCTTTCTTTCCTTCTTTTTTTCTTTGTTTCGTTCCTTCTATAGAGTACCCCGCAAATTGATGTTTGTTTGTAGCTTCGAACTGTCTCTCCTGACCTTTATCCTCGTGAGATAAAAAAAAATGTTAAAAAAAAACTTCAGGGACAAAAGAGGATGGAATAAACAAGTGATGGCTCCCCTCCGGCATTCTGTTCCCCATGTAATTCCCTCTTTGACAATGAGCGGCCGCTTCCGACGCTGCTAGCGGTCTGAAAGAGGACCGTCTAGACCAAGCCATGGAAAGCGTCCCCTGCTCTGCCTCGCTCTTTGTATATACCCTTTATTTTCTTCTTATTCCACCCTAACTTCAATCGCACTTAACTCAGCGTACTGAGGCAGACAAAGTAGCTTTGTTTTGGACACGGAGGCTTTGCTTTGTTGTTTTGTGAAAGTGGCGACCGAATCAGTTTGCTAAAGAGACGTCGAACTGATACGTCCAAAGCGATTAAACAGCAAGTTGACGTCCGCTCATGGGTATTCCTGGTGAACCACGACAAAGTTTGATTGCCGGTATCTCTCAAGCGTATGGAGCAGGTGCTTGGAACGTATCGTGAAGCAACAAGCATGTGCCTTTATACGAGTAGTGCACTTACTTTTCCTGTGTGCATGGTTTCTAGGGGTGTGCGAATATCAAATTTTTCGAATACGAATCGAATACGAATATCCACCTTCGAATATCGAATAGAATATCAAATGAAAAATGCCTCCACAGTAACAATATTTTAATTAACATGTAGGTATTTGAAAAAAAAAAAAAACATTAACAGCCTGACTGGCAACACAACATACACTGCTATCTCCAGAACACAATGTCCAGGCTAGCACAATGCACATCACAACACAAGCAAATATCACGGCACACTGAAAGTAATGAATACATGTTATCATGAAGAAATATGAGTTGTTCCACATGATCAGGCAGCAGTCGCTCCCTTGAGAGCAGAGAAAACCCCCCCTCCCTGCCACTGAAAAGGCACGCTCGCTTGGAACAGAAGTGGCTGGTATAGGGAGTTACATGGGGCAAAGCTTTGCCAGACTGGGGTATCTGAACAGTCCGCCACCATTCACGTGGCTCACAGTCTTTCTTCAGAAGTGGTCCCGCATAGTGAACGAGTGGTAGTGCGGCACGTGGTAGTGCGGCATAATATTGAAAATGTACGGTTACATGATCGCCAACAGCGCAGCATGTCGGAGATGCACCAGCAATAAATCATACGTATTGGGGTGCTCTTCGCAGGGAGATATAGTGCCTCCGTGTACTTAGGATGTGTATCGCACCTCTCGGCAACGTTTTTAGCGATACGAACGCAGCAGAAATGTGGAAGACGAGTTATTTTATCCATGATAATCGAATCGCATATTCGAATTTTCCGAATATTCGAAGTTATCGAATATTCGAAACTTTTCAAATAGACGATTTTCGAATCGAATACGAATATTTCGAATGTAACATTCGACGAATATTCGAAACTTTCGAATATTAAAAACACCCCTAATGGTTTCTCTATCTCAATCTGCGACCCCTTTCCAAGCCCGCGCAATCACCTACACGCAATTAAGATGGTTGAAGAAGTCCTGAACCACCCTTCGTGCTTGGCGAAAAAATCACAGCATATCCACGGAGTGAATGATGATGAGTGGGCGAAGCTGCGGAGGTTCATCAGTAAACCGTGAATCTTCCATGAATTCTGCCCAGTACATCACCACCGACGTGAGATCGGGCGCGTTTATACTAAAGGTTCGATGAGTTATGACGACTTGCAGCTCATTTTAAAATTTACATGTACGCTGTGAATTTTCATTGTTTAGAAAACCATTGCTTTAGAAAACATCTGGCGTCTTTCGTTAAGCAGCTGGCGTCTTTTCATTTTGCTTTAGAAAGATCTGGCGTTCTTTCGTTTTGCTTTTAGAAAACATCTGGCGTCTTTCGTTGGTTTATTTCATCAATCAACGGCGTTTTGAACAAAATTTTTATTTTTAATCACGCACAGGAGAAATCTCACCAGGCACTACCTTGGAGGTAAACAATGGCTGCTAATGGGAATGAGAGACAGAAGAAGTCGGCTTTTAGCTAACACTTACACTTCTACTTCTACTAACGTTTCCTACTGGAACATGCCAATGACTGCTAATGGAGAATGAGAGACAGAAGAATTCGGCTTTTAGTTAACGCGCACGCTGCGAATTTTTTATTGTTCAACAACGCACAGGAAAAATCTCCCACCGGCACCACCTTGGAGGTCAAGATCTGGTACTAGCGTTACGACTGGTTACGCACTACTACGACTACGAGGGACGAACGGGTGCCGCCTTAAGGAGCTTCGCCCCTAAAAACACATAGAGCGGAAAGCAGACAACGCTGTGAACACTTCATCCAAATCTTTCAGCCGTAGGCGCCAAAGAGAGTTTACAAGCTGAGACCGAAGCTGTGCCCTTTTAAGCACCCTCTCGTCATAGAGGGGCCCGTACTCACTCTCTTAAGAGCTGCCGGCGGCTGCTGTATGACGCCATACTGCTGATTCCTGCTATCGGCCGATAGTTGATATAAACCAAAAGCGACATTTGGATCAGATACGCTTCTTACGACGGCCTTCAGCCAGGTGTCGGCGCCGCGCTCTATAGCGTACTAAATTTCCACAGCAGTAACACTAGCGCGCACCTGAATAACGCCGGGAAAGAGATCGCGTTTCATGACGCACTCTCAAGGTCATGAAGTGCGCTGAAATAGCTTCTTTCCCCTTTTTTCGTACCCCTTCCGTGGCTCGTGACTGATTCTCGTGACTCGTGACTGATTCCTTAACTCGTGACTGATTTCGCGGGTATGTGGTACTCGTTATTTGCGAGAAAAAAACACCAAACATGTTGGAGACTATCAACATATAGGCATAGCCCAACATATTACATATCAATAACCAGCAATGTACCTAACGCACTTACCGAACGCGGAATGCAAGCCCTAACAGTTGAGACCGCTTTACAGAGATTACAGCAATAAAAAAGACGCCAGGCCTGCGCTGAAACCGCAGCACAGTCACAGCGAAAGCTGGAAGAGCGGCGTTTCTAGAGCCCGTTAAGCTCTCTTGGGGCTACAATACAAGTACATTAGAAAGGTACCCACTACGCCATAAATCGCAATTTTTGTGAAGTTGGGAATCACCTACTAAGCCATTATTCGTCATTCTGCGGAGAAGCCAGGCACCAGCTACACGTCTGTAAGGCATTATGTGCACTTTGTTGACGCGACGACTGATGACGATGAAGAATTATGGCTCAGCCCTTTGTAATGGGTTGCAATCTTTAAACGGCCCACTAGTTATGTAATTTGCATAGCGTGACACCCGGTCGCTATTTCCCTCTCCCATCATGATGTATAACATACGTTGACGTGGGAGAGAGACGGAAGGGGGGGGGGGCGAAGAACTTTACTGAGACCCCGAGGAAATGGATCATGCGCTTATGGGCTTCCTTGGCAACCAATACAAGTGCACTTGCGAGGAACCCACTACGCTATAAATTATTGTAATTTCACTGAGACCCCGAGGAAGTGGATCATGCGCTTATGGGCTTCCTTGGCAACCAATACAAGTGCACTTGCGAGGAACCCACTACGCTATAAATCATTGTAATTTCACTGAGACCCCGAGGAAGTGGATCATGCGCTTATGGGCTTCCTTGGCAACCAATACAAGTGCACTTGCCAGGAACCCACTACGCTATAAATCATTGTAATTTTTGAGAAGTAGGGCAGCAGGCACTGTGCCATTTTTCGTCATTCTACGGAGAGCGTTGGTACCTGCTAAACGCATGTAAGGCATTATGCGCATTTTGTTGATGCTGTGCCTGATGACGATAAAGAATTATGGCAGAGCCCTTTGTAATCGGTTGGAAGCATTCAACAACCTACTCGTTGCGCAATTCGCATTGTGTGACGCCTGGTTACAGAATTCGCGTTCTGCGACGCTTGGTGCTTATTTTACTCTTCTACCACGCTCTATTGCATATGCTAATGTGGTTCCTTCCCGACATGAAGCCTGTACAGGACCCTTTTGCAAAGCAGTTTCAAGCACCGGCATGGCTCAGAGGTTGAATACTGGGCTCCCACGCAGAGGGCCCAGGTTCGAACCTCGTTCCATCCTGGAATTTTTTTCTTATTTCGTTTTTTTTTATTTGGAGCGATGCTGGTTACGCACACCGGCGGCGGCGGCGGCGGCGGCGGACAACTACGGCGCCAAAAATGGCCGGTGAAATGATCTCATAACAGCTTTCGCTGTAAAAGAGCTTCATACTCACCACATCTCGAAGCCGAAGTCGATACTCGTGCTCGATTCTTTCCTTCTGCAATCGAATGGCCTGCACAGACAAAAGAAAGGGACAATGAGCGTTAGCAACATGCCGCGGTTACACAAGCGGAACACGCACGAACACGCACAGAAGCACACGATCATACGGCAATATTGATAAGACTTCACTCCTTGATTTATGTACCTTCTTTCTCTTTCTTTATTTTCTACGAATAGCCAGTATACGAGCTTTTACATCAGATGTAAAAATGTGACGGTTTAGTACATTGTAAACGATCATTATGAGCCCCTCAATGACAGCCTTCTCAACCACAAACAACGTCCTCGCTATATTTCAGCGCAAGCCTGGGCTGAAAAAAAAAAGCACTATTCTGGAACGAGTGCGGCAAGTGCCCCTTAGAGCACAGTAAAAAGAAATAGATAAAAATACACAGTTTCGCCCAAAAGACCGGACAATGATAGCGATAGCGATGCACTAAGTGACTGCGGAAAGTGCGGTTTCTAGTTTTATCGACCCTACATATCAACACCGATTACTTTGCCTGAATTAGAAATTCTGATCTCCAGCGCGCACAGGTCAACACGAACACAATTCACTCGATGGTCACGAGAACTGGCTGTCACAACGCTGTCGTGACGAACAGCGCAGACACGAGCAATGTCACCACGTTGCGTCTGGATTTAAATGGCGCGATCTGCAAAGTTAGGAGCACGGAGATTCACTCTGCCTTTGTATCCGTGGAAGATTAGTTGCGATATTGGGCGCACGCCTTTTCGCTTAGCCTCTGAGACCATCGCTGCTAGGAGCAACGGCCCGGCCTCTCCTGACAAGGCTGTCTTCCTCCATTTCATATATAAGGTGCAACGTAATAAAAACTAGCAAGACTTGTTGCAGCACATGCGTTCGCAAACAACAAGAGAGAGTTCAACGATTTTACCAATCGCGAGGTGATTTTTTTTTCGTTTTTAGACTAAATAATTAATGAAGAGGCTTTGTGCCTCAGAAATAAACAAGTCCCGTTATTTATACGGTTGTCAATAGGTTGTTCTGGATCACTTAGCGCCCCTCTGTTTTCGTATCGTGGCCTCCGCGATCAGTTCCGGTAGCGCGAAGCCGGAGCCAATTGCGGAGGCCACGTTTTACAACAATGAAATCCAAGCGCGAGACACGCGGAATCAGATATTTTGTTGTCCGAACTTCTTGCCTAGCTGCCACTGCGCTGCACCAGATGTATCAACCGGAGTACAGATGACGTGAGGGACATATCGCTCGCGCTCCCGAACGCGTTACGCCAAACTCACCTATGCATTCTCTCCCCCTCCCTCCAACTTTACGGAGCAATAACCTCCCTAACCCCCGCCCCCATTTCAAGCCTATGCACGCAAGGACTTACGCTCCCTCGCACACTTTCCATCGATATCACAGCGTGCCACGCGCGCGGAGTGCAAAGACCTTAACGCGCTAGGATTTTATATGTAACATGACGGCGACGGCGACGGAGTAGCAGCATAATCCAATAGCAATGCGTCGAGTGAGCTGCTGAGTCTTGCAACAGCTCCTTCGTAGCCTAATGGGTGTACGCTCCAAAAGCAAGTGTAAGCTTTGCGAAACGGACAGGAAGAGGGAGGCGAAATGGGATGCCGAACGGCTAACCGGAGTGAAACGACCGGCTTGCTACCCTACATTTGGGGGGGGGGGGGAAGAAGGATTAGACAGCACGTTCGGAAGAAAACGAAACGGCGAGATCGCGAACTGAGACACAGACAGACAGACAGACAGACAGACAGACAGACAGACAGACAGACAGACAGACAGACAGACAGACAGATAGATAGATAGATAGATAGATAGATAGATAGATAGATAGATAGATAGATAGATAGATAGATAGACAGATAGACAGACAGACAGACAGACAGACAGACAGACAGACAGACAGACAGATAGATAGATAGATAGATAGATAGATAGATATATAGATATAGATAGATAGATAGATAGATAGATAGATAGATAGATAGATAGATAGATAGATAGATAGATAGATAGATAGATAGATAGATAGACAGACAGACAGACAGACAGACAGACAGACAGACAGACAGACAGACAGACAGATAGATAGATAGATAGATAGATAGATAGATAGATAGATAGACAGATAGATAGATAGATAGATAGATAGATAGATAGATAGATAGATAGATAGATAGATAGATAGATAGATAGATAGATAGATAGATAGATAGATAGATAGATAGATAGATAGATAGATAATGAAGAAACGAAACAATACCTCCTTCCTAAAGATGGCTCATCGTCCCCTCCGGCCGGTGATGTAAAAGAAATGAGCACTTTTATCCCGTGCCGTCGTCCCCATCTTCCTTTCACCTCTGCCAATCGCACGAGCGAGATTGAACGGCCACGGCTGATGGACGCGCAGGAACTTTAATCAACGGAGACGGGGCGGCACTTTTTCGACAAATCTCGAAACGGAGGCGCGACTGAAGAGCGAAGAAACAGCAACCGGGGCCCGTGTTATACGCCGCCATATCCTTCGCGAAATCCACCGCACAGTGACCCGATCGTGAAGAGCTCGATTTGATGTGTGCGAGCGACAGCGAGAAAAGGGTCGTATCAAATACTAAAGCAAACTGGCGCGAGAGGAAACGAGAAAGAAGAGAATAAAAATCAGCAGAAAGGTGAACTGAAACGCGGCGAGTGCTGCGGTTCATTTTCTTCCACTCGAGAGCTCTATACACAGACGGCTGAAGGCGAACGCTGCTGTAGGTATTTTACTCGAAGTGGAGCTAGTTCTCGGAAAACTGGAAACCAGCCATATTACTTTGGCCGCTATAGGCTTTGAGAGGCAGGGTGTTCGTAGCGAGCAAAACGATGTGCCGCAGTTGGACGAGTCAATCTAGAAAAAAGAGAGCGAAATTGGCTTCTAATATGTCTGGGCAAGCCATATTGGTGTGCCTGGGAAGAAATAAAGAACGACAGCGATAATACCAGAGGGAAAAAAGTATGACCCCCCTCTCGGCGTTGCTGTGGTCGCAGTTAATTACTTTGAGCGACAGAGCTTTGGATGAGCAGACTCGCGGTACAGTTTGAGGGGAGCAGGGGGAGGTCAGAGTGTTGCGAATGTCGAAGTAGCCGTGCGAAGGAAAAGATGGAGTCGCTCGCGTGGCGTGTTATTGAATATTTCCTAACGAAGATTGGCCTGTCCATATTCCACGTGGTTTACCTTCACCAAACGGAGATACGTCACGGGGAATATGAACACGCCAATTTGAGCAGCTTGCTCATTTGGTCAATTTACTTTTCTTTTCAATCTGGTACTCACACGATATCTCATACTGAAACAATGCGCGAAAATGCGAGAAGGAGATAGAAAGATAAATATGTCTGAAATTCAACAAATTTCGACATGCACTCTCGAAAGTACATTCTTGTGGGCCTTGTATCTGGGTTGCAATAAAATGCCGCCATACGTGCCCGCCATAGACAGTGGACGCCAGCTGACATTATAAAATCAAACGGCAATCCACTCTCATTATGTATTGGGAGAAACCTGATACCATATGTATCCAACTGAAATTCCTTCTTGAACCCGGCTATCGCGTCGAAACATATATGTAAAATAAAAATAAAGCGAGTAGCGAGACGTCCGCTGGGGGGGGGGGGGTGCATTTTCGATACCGACACCTTGCGTGCTTACCATCCCGTAAACAACAGGCACCTCGCTGGTGGGCCAGTCACGTTGCTTCTGAAAATGCAACGAGCAAATAGCCGAAAGGACATACAAACAAAGAAAGGTAACTAAGTTAAGCGCGAATGGTGGAGAAGAAACCAGGTTAGAAAAACGAGGAACGGTCAGTGTAGAAGAGAACGTAACACGCTCCGCATAGGCCTCCAACGGATGGATGGATGGATGCTATGAGCGTCCCCTTTAAAACGGGGCGGTGACATGTCTGCCACCAGGCTCGAAGAAAAGAAAAAAAACTTCCTTGTTTCATGTTGGCCTAATACCTTATCTACATTGATTAAATCTATGTTATTATACCAAAACAATATAAATTCACGGTCCATCTCTCTGCCTCTTAAGGCAGAATGACCTTATTTTTCCCCCATTATTTATTTTTGTTCTTTATCTCTACTTTTCTGCCACCAATACTCTAACCGTCTCTTACTTATTTCTATCGCGGACGTGTGCAGCTTTCCATTGTTGTCCCTAAAACCCAAGGCTTCATGTAGACTCGTGCCCACACGTATACCTGGGTGAATATCGCCACATTCAATCAGTACATGTTCCATCGTTTCCTTAGTTCCCCCGCAGCATGTACATTGTTCTTCTTCGTTACTGAATCTCGCTTTATAACTACGCGTTCTAAGGCAGCCCGACCTTGCTTCAAACAGTAAAGCGCTTCCCCTTGAATTATCATAAAACATTTCCCTCCTTATTTCGTTTTTTCCCTTTCGGTAGTTACTCAGAGCCGGCTTCTTTTCCATCGCTGCCATCCAATAAGTCCTCTCCGCCTCTCTGACCTTCCGCTTAATGCTCCTTGTTGCCATATCGCCCGCACTGCTAGCCGTATATTTACTGGTGAGCCTCCTAGTTCTTTTTCTCCACTGCGTGTCAACGCTTTTTCTATACAAATACCTGAAAACCTTCTCTGCCCATCTACTGTTCTTCATTTTCCTCAGCCTCTCTTCGAATCTCATTTTGCTCTGAGCTTCCCTCACTTCAAAGCCTGTCCATCCCATATCACCCTTTACAGCCTCATTTGTCGTCTTCCCGTGAGCGCCCAACGCGAGGCGGCCCACCGTCCTTTGATTTACATCCATTCCGGATTGTACCTCTGACTTCATGCACACTACTGAGTTCCCAAATGTAAGCCCCGGGACCATCACACCCTTCCACAGCCCTCGAAGCACCTCGTACCTATTGTATCCCCATAAAGCTCTGTGCTTCATAATTGCAGCATTCCTTTTTCCCTTTGCTACCGATGCTTTCTCTTGTACCTCCATATATCTATCCCCCTCATTTACCCATACTCCGAGGTACCTGTACTCGCTTACCCTCGGTATTTTTTGGCCCTGTATAAAGACCACATGGTCTTCGTGATCATTGAATACCATCAATCCACATTTTGTTGCACTAAATCCTAGTCCTAGAGCCTCACATTCCCTTCCGCATATATCTGCCAGTCGCTGTATATCATCTTGACTGTCCGCAAATAAGACAATATCATCAGCATAAAATAGACCTGGAAGCTTCTGCTCAACCATCGTGCCGACCTGCTCAAGTTTGCGCAGCGCCGTCCGCCGCCCCAGCGGAGAGAGGGGAAAACTCCGGTAGCTGGGACGGGTCGCTCTTGCTTGGTTTTCCCATCGCGCGCGCGGAGAACGTGCTCCCCGGGGCTTTTATCTAGCATTTTTCACGCTATGGGTGCCGTTCCTTCGTCGTACTCGAAAGCAGGCACGCAGTCCTGCTGCATTGTGAACTGTCACAAAGGTTTAAAAATGTCGAAGAGCCGAAAACTTCCTGTCATGTTCTATCGTTTCCAATGCAAGCAGTCCGAGGAGCAGAGGCGTCAAGAGTGGATTATGGCAGTTCGCCGCGATGCTTTCGCGGTCTTGTCACCTTGAAGCAGTTTTTGTCGTACACAGTATTACGAACTATTAAAGGGGAGAAACGCGATGATCGTGCTCATTTGAAAGGGAAGTGCGTTTGTGAACCGAAGTTACAACAAATAGACAGCCGCTGTACGTTTCGAGATTGCGCGCTGGCTTTCCGAGTCAACCATTTGTAATGTTACAGCAGCGGAGCATTTGGGCTTATTACACCACAGTTTATAAATAACGTACCGTGAGTACTAAGTGTTTAATTCAGCTGATTGCGGTATACATTTCCCGTCGCGGCTCCCTGTAAACAGAATTAAGCTGTATGTTTGCACTGAGCGTTTATATTGGCCTTGCATGCGACACGCCGTGATTGCTTAGAAGGCTGAAGTGTTGCGCTGCTAAAATCGTGGTCATGGGTTCGATTCACGCATACAGCAGCTGCATTTCGATGGGAGCGAAATGCACTAACACCGGCGTACTTAGATTTACGTACACGTTAAAGAAACCCAGGTGGCCGAAATTAATCCGAATTAATCCACCACGGCGTGCCTCGTATTAATGTCATGCGTTCGGCACGTAATAAAAAGCCTTGCATGCCGCTTTGGAAACAAGCTGAAAAAAGAACCAAGGTGGCAATTAAATTTTCGATAGCTTCGCGAATTCAGATGCGCTTATTATTGGGCACAAATCTCGGCATAATCATAAACATGCGCGATCCCAGTGGGTATTGTATAGTATCAGGGGCATAGCCAGAAATTTTTTCGGGGGGAGGGGGGGGGGGGGTCCAACCATACTTTATGTATGTTTGTGCGTGCGTTTGTATGTGTGCGTGTACATATACGCAAGCAAAATTGAAAATTTTCGGGAAGGGTTTGAACCCCCCCCCCCCCCTTGGCTACGCTCCTGTATAGTATGATGCTGACCAAGCGAGCTGTCGAAACAACTAAAGCGACATTCGAATAAGCGAACACGGTGCGTGATCAGGCGTCGATATTATTCGAAATGAAACACGCCTCTGCAAGAAACATGCATCGTCGAAGTGGGCATGAAATATTTATTTATTTTTTGTTTAGGTATATCATTATGCTGTCAAAGGGAGCTCTAAAAAAATCCAAGGCGACATTAAACTTGCGATCCGACGTTGTTATCATTCGATGTAAACCTCGGCAAAAGTGAAACTCCCACGAAACTGAACACTGCGCATTGCGATGCAGCCAGTGACTCAACAGGACAGATGTAAATTTATGCTCTTCACACTGAGCTCATAATAAATTTAAAGCCGCACGACAAACTTGACATCCATGCGATCGAAAAGTTATCAATAGAAAACGCACGCGAAAGCGTGCTGGGTGTTGGCTGACAGCTCCGAGTAGACACGACTGCCGCAACGAATGTGCGTTTTACCGGTAACATTACAGAACTCGCGCAGTCACCTCCCTATTCATGTCAAAGAAATGTGCCCGTTCAGCATCGGCACGCACGTAGCGCTCGCAGAAACAGCATCGCCCTTGACGACCTGCTCGGTCCCGAAAAGGTGGTCGATCAACCGTCCTCCTCTAGTGAGATTCCCACCGTTAAAACGTTTTTTTCCATCTCTGGGATCTTTCTAAACCTTCAGAGCAAGCGACACGTGAAGCTACACGTGCACGGCGAGCAGAGAACAGCGCGTGCAGGGTGCCTGAACGTGCGGAGACAGCGCAGTCAAAAGGCAGGCGCGGAGAGGGGAGCGACCGGTTTTTGCTAGAAAGGCGGCGAAACGCGCGCGACGCAGCGCCCCCTGGCCGAGCTTGGGAGGCCTATTACGCGCAGCTTGCACAAAGCTTGTGCAGTTAGCGCACAAAGTTAGCGCTAAAATTAGCGCAGCTTGCAGAAGGTCGAGCTAGGCTGTGACACAGTAGACCTGGTGGACTAGAAGCAGAAGAAGAAGATGACGAAGACTAAGAAAGCGCTTTCTGGTTCATGAAGATGATATTTTTACTACGCCACGCGGCAAACAATAGTTGCTTTAATGTACTATACATGGCTATGCTTTCTCTCTTTTTTTAGATACGAAGCAGCTTATGAACGAGGCCTGTCCCCCCGGCGGGACCAGTGTCCCGCGTGCCACTGATGTATGGAAGAAAGAAGAGAACGAAGTGCTGGCACGAGAGGAGAGCTCGCGCATGGTGTGCAGAAAGGAATGTTTGCCTGACATATGGACGTGCGATAGAGCGCTCTCTCCACTGCGGCGTGTGCTCTAGTATATATCATGCAAGGTACCCACTACGCCATAAATCATGCAAGGTACCCTTAGATGAAAAGCAGCTTATGAACGAGACCTCTCCTCGGCGTCAGGTCGACGTAGGCAGTGCCGCAGCTGATCCGAAGCGGCAGGCTCGCGGAGCCGAAGCGAAACGGTGCGTTGACATCGCATTCTCAAACTTCAAGCTGCAACCTTTGCAGCAAGAGCCATTAACTTTATACTTTACGGACCACAAGGCCGTTATACTCAAGGGAAAACGTTCCCCTGAGCTTAAAGTCATACATGACGAGTAACAACATCAGGGGAACCTCGAATAGAAGGCCATGAACAGCGGTGAAGAAAAAAGTCACAGTTTTGCCGCAAGGGCGAAGCAATGAATGCGATAGCAAGAAATTGAAATGTCACTCGAAGAAGCAGAAGCAGCTCGATACTTGCAGCGTGCCGCTGAAGCACAAAGAAGGACGCCCTAAATGAACGCACAGGCATGCACATGGCAAGCGTGAACTGTCACAGTTGTTACGCCTATGTGCTTGAGCAACACGTTGGAAGTGTCGACAATCGAGAATCAGACGCTTGCTTGGCTTGCTTGGCTTTGCTTTGCTTGCTGGCTTTGCGTGCTTTGCTTCGCTTTGCTTTGCTTTGCTTTGCTTTGCTTTGCTTGCTTGCTTGCTTGCAAAAGAAATATATATGTGCCACACAATATGTATACCATGTGTGTGGAATTCGAGCGGCAGTAGGCATGATAATCAAGCTAATCGTAGACAAACAGGAAAGCTAAGAACAAGCAGCTGAACCTTTGCTAACGCTACGTTATCCTGGCATAACCGAGCTAAGCCACTGCAACATTTTTTTTTTCTATCCTGCCGCCGGTTCACTACATCAACGAAAAGAATACCAGTACCACTGCTCCGAAAGCTGAGCCCAGAATTATTAGAACCGGTTATTCTTTCTTTTTGGGCCACTAGACTGGGATACAGTCAGACTGATGTTTCAGCGCCATTCAGGAATATATCACTGCGACTAAAAGAATCTCTTACTAAAATCTGCGGGCTTTAAATATCTCATTACTCATAATTGGCGCTTCAAATCAATGATTAATTAACCCGTGCATCTAATAATTATACAGTACAGAAAATATTGGAAAGTTCCCCCACTACTTGAGCAATCCCCTGCATTGGGTTTGTGCCATGCACAGAAGAAAACAACAACAAACCAACCACAATTGCGCTAACTTCTAATCTGGTTAAATTAATAGAAAGAATTCTTTATGCTCGTCTTATGAAATTGGTCGAGGAGAAAGAAATTTTCAGCCCTTTCCAAATTGGCTTTAGACCTAGATGTTCTATTTGGCATGCACATGTGGATTTGGAGAGCAGAATTAAATTAGCGCGCCGTCACAGACAAATAGCAGCCCTGGTAACATTGGATATCTCAAAAGCTTACGATAGTGTAGAATATAAAATATTATTGGATCAAATAAACTTTAATGATATCCCTAATTATATAGTGAGGTGGTTTAGTGAGTTTTTAACTGGAAGGAAATTTTATTGTTCACTAAAAGGTCATTCTTCTGGTATACATTGTCAGTCAAGAGGGCTTCCTCAGGGAGCAGTCACCTCGCCTCTTCTCTTTAATGTATTGGTGAGCAATATTCCCAGCCATGATGGTGTATACACATACGTATATGCAGACGACATAGCATTTTTTGCGTCCGACTCTGATATACATTCCCTATATACTCGCTAACAAACGTATATGTGCGCCATTGAAAATTGGTTAGAGGATATCCATTTGTGTCTCAATATTTCAAAGAGCTCAGTGATAGTTTTCCCTTTGGATAACCCAGTTAATATAACACTAACTTGGAACCTGCAGAACATACCACAAGTGGACTCTGTAAAATATCTGGGAATAATTTATGATAATCGTCTCCTCTGGCACACACATATTGAATACATAACAAAGAAAGGAGTACGAGCGCTAGGAGTTTTACGAAGACTTTGCAACAGTCGATCGGGGATGCGAAGAGACACACTAATTATGATATACAAAATGTATGTACGCCCAGTATTAGAATTCGCATGTGTTTTATATTCGGGTGCACCAGCTTATAAATTGCGTCCACTTGTACTGCTGGAAAGGGAGGCCCTAAGGTTATGACTCGGACTCCCGAAATTCGCAGCCAGTAATGTCCTGTACTTAGAGGCAAGATTGCCCTCTCTTTTGTGCAGATTTAGGATACTAACGGTACAAACTTTTCTAAAGATGTATGAATATCCTATAAAACTAAAAATTATTTTCATGTCTCACCCAGCGTTATTTTTTCAATCTTACTGGCCTCGGTTTCATACACCTCAGGTGAGTTACGTACAAGCACTTATTGGATCCTTAGATGTTAAACTGAGTGAAGTTCCTTCCATTGACAAGGAAAAGCACAACCTTAAAATCATTTTTGACAATATATATCCAAATCATGCCAAAAATTTGCCTTACCAGATATTAAACGGCCTACTCCAAAGGCATTTAGAGGGGATACATACGACAAATATCATAGCCACAGATGCCTCACAATCCGAAGAAAAATCTGGCATTGGTATTTTCTCTGAGACCTTCAATTGGTCATTTTCATTAAGACTTCCTGATTTCTTATCAGTATTTTCGGCGGAATTTCTAGCGGTAATTATGGCTTTACGAAAGCCGACCCCATCAACCTCAAGAGTTTCAATAATTACAGATTCATTATCTTTGTGTTCAGCACTCGCTGCAAATACCGAATCTCAATTATCACGTACTTTTCATTTTCTTGTTCCCACCCACGTAACTTTAATTAGATTAATCTGGGTACCGGGACACAAAGGGATAAAAATGAATGAAATGGCGGACTCTCTGGCGAAAGCCGCTCTCAGTGGTCCCATATTCTCAATTATTCCCATAACAGCACTCATAATTTGTGACAGATTTAGAAGGCGTGCCATAATTCAAGACTCCGGCAAAACATTAATCACTCATCAAAACGAATATCGACACCTCTTGTTCCCTTGGCCTAGTAATATATGTTCAACAAAAAAAGATGAAATTATTTTCACTTAATTACAATGTCGCGTTCCAAAACTAAATTTTTATATGCATAGATCTGGTCTGGCTCCCTCCCCTCTTTGCTCGTTTTGTAACCAGGACGAAACAGTTGAACATTATTTCTTATCATGTAACCGTTTCAATTTACTAAGGAAAAACATTCTCAAAGCAGCGTTTAATCGAATTAGATTGGATTTCATTACTTCTAATATTCTATCTTTGGGAGCCTCCTCATTAGGTCACTGTCACCGGGATGTCTGTTCCGCTGTACAAAAATTCTTAATTGAATCAGAGCGGTTTTAATGCGGAATTTTAAATTAGCATTATGCATTTTTTTCTAACTACTCTATAATTCATTAGTCATAGAAATCATATGTGGTCACTTCTACCTAAAATTAATCGTTTCTTGGCCAATCCCCCAGAGTGGGTGTGAGCCCTGCATCAAGGAAATCATCATCATCATCATCACTCGTTGCTCCATTCACGTGTTGTGACGGCTGCTGCAGTTATGCGCTTTTGCCACGCATAATAACATGCGTTAACGACAATCCTCGCACTACATGACATTCGTAAAGGGTACTTTCTCGAAACAATTTTAAACACGGGCGTGACTATGTGGTAGAATGGCTGCTTGCCATTCGAAAGACTTGGGATTGATCCCGATTCCAACCGAGGATTGTGCTTATTTCTTCATTTTTATCTATCTCGAAGTTTCGCTTAAGAACAAAGCTCACTTTTCGCTCACAAGCAACGGCGCCGAAGCGGACATCATAATTTCTGCGAAATGAACTCTTCAACGCTCTCGCGTTAATGAACCATTGCAGCGCTATGCCTGGAATTTCACCAGCGAAACAACTGCACGACAAGACGATTCAGACAATAATTCAACAACCAGGGGCCAGTGAAGGAACATTTATTCCCAAATGTTGAACTTCGGCAGAGCAAGAGGCTGTTTCGACCTCGCCACTTTTTCAAAAATGCAAGAGGCAAATGAAAATTGTTCATTCTGGCTAGCTCTGCTTTGGGTGTAGCTCGGTCGGTACTAACCGAAGCTATAATCCTAATGGTGGCTTCATCCATCTTCTACTTTCTGTTCGAGTTCTTGGTGGTCTTCCCGACCCTCATGCGCCTCTCGTGTCTAATTGAAGAACGGCTGCTCGGCGCCTTTCTCGCCTTCACGCGCCTTCCTCCGCGCCTTGAGGATGCGCGACTGCGGGCGTGGCGACGCTTTCTCCCACGCTTCGAGGGCATGGTAGTGGCCGACGAAGAGCTTCTGGACCGAGCGTGGCGGCGGCTTTTGCTCCGCCTCTTTCTGCCATGGCTCCTTTCCGAACGTGAGGCCGAACTTTCGCGGCTTCGGCCTCTGCGTGCTCGCCCGCCATGATGACTGCGGGATGAGTATCTTGATCGGGCGCGGCTCACCCTCCTCTTGGCGCTGCGATGCCGTGGAGCCTCGCTTTCCGTTTCGTTGGCGCTGCTCGGGGAGCGGCTTCTCGAGCGTTTCTTGCGGATCGCTCTCGTGGCTTTACTTGGGACTTCCCTGCTGGTGGAATGGCCTTCATTCGCGGGCTGCGCTGCATCTGCCTTCCGCAGCTTCCGTGCCGCTGTGGATGCGATGGGCTTCGGCGCGCGCGGCTCCACCGACAAGGCCTTCGGCGGTCGACCGCGTGGCCGCTTGGCAGCCGGCGCTTCGTTGGAGGGGCCAGGCGCGTTGTCAGCAGCAGCAGCAGACTGGCGCTTCTCTCGCACGGTCTTAGGCGGATCCTCCTTGCCGTCCTCCTGCTTCTTCGGCATCGCGGCGTCGCCTCCGGCCTTTTTGCACCGTCAGCCGTCGATCCCGAACTGCCCGCTCTCCCCTGCGTAGCCGCCCGCTGCGAAGCGGGAGCCAGGAGCGGGCTTCGGGCTTCGGTGCGGCAGCGAGGAGATGCAGAATTGTGCAGCCGGCCGATCTGAGCTGATGCCGCTGACTGAGCGCAAGCCGTCGCGTTCTGTTCTCGTGCACCGCGTGCGTGTATTTCTTCTTCCTCGGCGCCGCCACTCGTCTCGTGGAGATTTTTAGAGCACTTTATTACGCGCAGCTTGCACAAAGTTTGTGCAGTTAGCGCACAAAGTTAGTGCTAAAATTAGCGCAGCTTGCAGAAGGTCGAGCAAGGCTGTGACACAGTAGACCTGGTGGACTAGAAGCAGAAGAAGAAGATGACGAAGACTAAGAAAACGCTTTCCGGTTCATGAAGATATTTTTACTACGCCACGCGGCAAACAATAGTTGCTTTAATGTACTATACATGGCTATGCTTTCTCTCTTTTTTTAGATACTAAGCAGCTTATGAACGAGGCCTGTCCCCCCGGCGTGACCAGTGTCCCGCGTGCCACTGATGTATGGAAGAAAGAAGAGAACGAAGTGCTGGCACGAGAGGAGAGCTCGCGCATGGTGTGCAGAAAGGAATGTTTGCCTGAGAAAACGGTGCCACTAGATATGTGGGAGAAAGGAGAGAACGAAGGTTTCGCACGAGCGGAGAGCTCGCGCATGGTGTGCAGAAAGGAATGTTTGCCTGACATATGGACGTGCGATAGAGCGCTCTCTCCACTGCGGCGTGTGTTCTAGTATAAATCATGCAAGGTACCCACTACGCCATAAATCATGCAAGGTACCCACTACGCCATAAATCATCGTCATTCATGCGAGGTACCCACTACGCCATAAATCATGCAAGGTACCCCCCACGCCATAAATCTAGCAAGGTACCCTTAGATGAAAAGCAGCTTATGAACGAGGCCTCTCCCCGGCGTCTGGTCGACGTAGGCAGTGCCGCAGCCGATCCGAAGCGGCAGGCTCGCGTAGCCGAAGCGAAACGGTGCGTTGACATCGCATTCTCAAACTTCAAGCAGCAACCTTTGCAGCAAGAGCCATTAACTTTATACTTTACGGACCACAAGGCCGTTATACTCAAGGGAAAACGTTCCCCTGTGTTTAAAGTCATACATGACGAGTAACAACATCAGGGGAACCTCGAATAGAAGGACCATGAACAGCGGTGAAGAAAAAAGTCACAGTTTTGCCGCAAGAGCGAAGCAATGAATGCCATAGCGAGAAATTGAAATGTCACTCCAAGAAGCAGAAGCAGCTCGATACTTGCAGTGTGCCGCTGAAGCACAAAGAAGGATGCCCTAAATGAACGCCCAGGCATGCACATGGCAAGCGTGAACTGTCAGTTCTTACGCTTATGTGCTTGAGCAACACGATGGAAGTGTCGACAATGGAGAATCAGACGCTTGCTTGGCTTGCTTGGCTTTGCTTTGCTTGGCTTTGCTTGCTGGCTTCTCGTGCTTTGCTTCTCTTTGCTTTGTTTTGCTTTGCTTTGCTTTGCTTGCTTGCTTGCAAAATAAATATATATGTGCCACATAATATGTATACCATGTGTGTGGAATTCGAGCGGCAGTAGGCATGACAATCAAGCTAATCGTAGACAAACAGGAAAGCTAAGAACAAGCAGCTGAACCTTTGCTAACGCTACGTTATCCTGGCATAACCGAGCTAAGCCACTGCAACATTTTTTTTTTCTATCCTGCCGCCGGTTCACTACATCAACGAAAAGAATACCAGTACCACTGCTCCGAAAGCTGAGCCCAGAATTATTAGAAGCGGTTATTCTTTTTTTTGGGGGCCACTAGACTGGGATACAGTCACACTGATGTTTTCAGCGCCATTCAGGAATATATCACTGCGACTAAAAGAATCTCTTGCTAAATTCTGCGGGCTTTAAATATCTCATTACTCATAATTGGCGCTTCAAATCAATGATTAATTAACTCGTGCATCTAATAATTATACAGTACAGAAAATATTGGAAAATTCCCCCACTACTTGAGCAATCCCCTGCATTGGGTTTGTGCCATGCACAGAAGAAAACAAAAGCAGACGGTGTTCATCTAGGAAGGAAGAAATACTAATTACAAGGCTACGCTGTCGAGTCCCACCACTGAACTTTTACCTTCACAGGTCGGGTCTGGCTCAGTCACCGTTATGCCTCCACTGTAATGAGAGGGAATCTCTGGAGCACTTCTTTTTGACGTGCCGAAGATTTAAAACACAAAGAAAAAGACTACTAGAAGAACCCCTGCGGAAGTTGGGCTTGAATTTGTCACTTCTGCTGATTCTTTCATTTGGGGCAACCATATTTGGTTTTAGCCACAGGAACGTTTTCAACGCTGTCTCTAATTTTTTACGAGAATCCAAAAGAATTGAATGTTGAGTGTAGCCTCAGTTGCCTTATATGCAACTGTATATATATATTTTTTTATTGTTCTTGTTGTTGTTTCAATATAGGCGTTTTTTTTTCTTTCTTTTTTTCTCTTCTTTAAATCTTGCGAGTTTTTTGTAAAGGCTAAACATTTCATTTCAGCTTTTTCCTTCACTAAGTGAATTAGTTTCCTAAGCAAAGCACCGTCCGCTTCATGGCCTATCCCCCGCAGTGGGTTGAGCCAAAGTACTGAGGAACCAACCAACCAACCATTCACGTGTTGTGACGGCTGCTGCAGTTATGCGCTTTTACCACGCATAATAACATGCGTTAACGACAATCCTCGCACTACATTACATTCGTAAGGGGTACTTTCTCGAAACAATTTTAAACACGGGCGTGACTACGTGGTAGAATGGCTGCTTGCCATTCCAAAGTCTTGGGATTGATTCCGATTCCAACCGAGGATTGTGCTTATTTCTTCATTTTTATCTATCTCGAAGTTTCGCTTAAGAACAAAGCTGACTTTTCGCTCACAAGCAACGGCGCCGAAGCGGACATCAGAATTTCTGCGAAATGAACTCTTCAACGCTCTCGCGTTAATAAACCATTGCAGCGCTATGCCTGCAATTTCACCAGCGAAACAACTGCACGACAAGACGATTCAGACAATAATTCAACAACCAGGGGCCACTGAAGTAACATTTATTCCCGAATGTTGAACTTCGGCAGAGCAAGAGGCTGTTTCGACCTGGCCACTTTTTCACAAATGCAAGAGGCAAATGAAAATAGTTCATTCTGGCTAGCTCTGCTTTGGGTGTAGCTCGGTCAGTACTAGCCGAAGCTATAATCCTAATGGTGGCTTCATCCGTCTTCTACTTTCTGTTCGAGTTCTTGGTGGTCTTCCCGACCCTCTTGCGCCTCTCGTGTCTAATTGAAGACCGGCTGCTCGGCGCCTTTCTCGCCTTCAAGCGCCTTCCTCCGCGCCTTGAGGATGCGCGACTACGGGCGTGGCGACGCTTTCTCCCGCGCTTCGAGGGCATGGTAGTGGCCGACGAAGAGCTCCTGGACCGAGCGTGGCGGCGGCTTTTGCTCCGCCTCTTTCTGTCATGGCTCCTTTCCGAACGTGAGGCCGAACTTTCGCGGCTTCGGCCTCTGCGTGCTCGCCCGCCATGATGACTCCGGGATGAGTATCTTGATCGGGCGCGGCTCACCCTCCTCTTGGCGCTGCGGCGCCTTGGAGCCTCGCTTTCCGTTTCGTTGGCGCTGCTCGGGGAGCGGCTTCTCGAGCGTTTCTTGCGGATCGCTCTCGTGGCTTTACTTGGGACTTCCCTGCTGGTGGAATGGACTTCATTCTCGGGCTGCGCTGCATCTGCCTTCCGCAGCTCCCGTGCCGCTGTGGATGCGATGGGCTTCGGCGCGCGCGGCTCCACCGACAAGGCTTTCGGCGGTCGACCGCGTGGCGGCTTGGCAGCCGGCGCTTCGTTGGAGGGGCCAGGCGCGTTGCCAGCAGCAGCAGCAGACTGGCGCTTCTCTCGCACGGCCTTAGGCGGATCCTCCTTGCCGTCCTCCTGCTTCTTCGGCATGGCGGCGTCGCCTCCGGCCTTTTTGCACCGTCAGCCGTCGATCCCGAACTGCCCGCTCTCCCCTGCGTAGCCGCCCGCTACGAAGCGGGAGCCAGGAGCGGGCTTCGGGCTTCGGGCTTCGGTGCAGCCGCCCGATCTGAGCTGATGCCGCTGATTGAACGCAAGCCGTCGCGTTCTGTTCTCGTGCACCGCGTGCGTGTATTTCTTCTTCCTCTGCGCCGCCACTCGTCTCGTGGAGATCTTTAGAGCACTTTAATACGCGCAGCTTGGACAAAGTTTGTGCAGTTAGCGCACAAAGTTAGCGCTAAAATTAGCGCAGCTTGCAGAAGGTCGAGCAAGGCTGGGACACAGTACACCTAGGTGGACTAGAAGCAGAAGAAGAAGATGACGAAGACTAAGAAAACGCGTGCCGGTTCATGAAGATGATATTTTTACTACGCCACGCGGCAAACAATAGTTGCTTTAATGTACTATACATGGCTATGCTTTCTCTCTTTTTTTAGATACGAAGCAGCTTATGAACGAGGCCTGTCCCCCCGGCGTGACCAGTGTCCCGCGTGCCACTAGATGTATGGAAGAAAGAAGAGAACGAAGTGCTGGCACGAGAGGAGAGCTCGCGCATGGTGTGCAGAAAGGAATGTTTGCCTGATGATGATGAAATGAACTTTATTTTGTCCTGGAGAACCCCGATCAGACAACCCCCGAAGGGAGGTCCGCCGCAGTTGCTGGCCGCGCCCACGCCGGTACTGGAAGACCGTGGCCCTGCGCCCGTTCGCAGGCCTCCTGGACTGCCGACAGCTGGACTGAGAGCTCGTTGCTTTTAAGAGCCCTCTCCCAGTCCTCTTCTGTGCTGAACTTTGCGCTAAGTAACGCCGGGCACTGCCAGAGCATATGATCGAGTGTGCAATTATCCGCCCCACAGCTAGGACATCCTGGATTTATGCCTTCAGCAAAGTGGCTAAACGTGCTGCGAGACGGGAAGGAACCTGCCTGCAGCATCCGGAGAACCGACGACTGCGGCCTAGTAAGCTTGGAATGCGGGAGGGGGTATCGCCGCCTTGACAGTTGATAGTGCGAAGTAACTTCGTTGAAGGTGCCAAGTGGATCCCTGAAGCTCTCCGTGAAGCCGCCTCCGGACCCGCCCGCACCGCCGCGGCACGTGATTTCTCGCGCACGGTGCCACTAGATATGTGGGAGAAAGGAGAGAACGAAGGTTTCGCACGAGCGGAGAGCTCGCGCAGGTTGTGCATCATTGCACAACTATCATAGGGGTATATTTTTCGCACCGTCTGGCGCTGTTTGGAGGCTACCTGAAGAAGCGGTTTTGACAGGCTAGTCGTTTTTCTTACGCGAAATTCGCGTAATGAGCAAGTAAGCAAATGGAAGCGAATAAACGACAGTGTACAATGAAACTTCTTCATTATTTTAAGGAATGTCCGGGAATCATAAGAACGTGGGTATAACTTGCGATAATCGCTTATTATTTCCAATATCGAAATAGAACAATGAGAGTGGAAAATCCGTCTCTTGACATTTATTGAAAATCTTCGCATGAAATGTAGAATGCCATCTTGATTCAGTCGGCTGTCCTACCGTCCACATGGTGTGATATTTTTGGGCATATAATAAACCTGCCCCCGGTTTTTTTTACTTAATGGGTCGTCACTTTCACATGGCGTAAATGTGAAGAATTATGCGGACCTTGGCCACTGTTGTTATACGTGCATTAAAATATGAACTGATTGTTGTGTTAGTGCTAACTGTGGTGGCCTAGTACGGAATAGGGAATAAAAGGCGTCAACGAAAT
The DNA here is from genome assembly GCF_013339695.2 of Rhipicephalus sanguineus. Taxonomy (NCBI): domain Eukaryota; kingdom Metazoa; phylum Arthropoda; class Arachnida; order Ixodida; family Ixodidae; genus Rhipicephalus; species Rhipicephalus sanguineus. The sequence goes on along the minus strand of NC_051179.1, from coordinate 44,839,845 downwards.
GAAGACAAGAAGAGACAAAGACGTCCGCCTACGACGTACGCCAAGGACAACGAGTACGGAACGTTATGTAGCTTACATCACTGCATTTCGTAAATGATGTTTTAAGATCACGTAAGTGGTGACATCGCATGTGAAAGAATGGCCGTCTCTTCTTCGCATTCCGGCAACGTGTCATGTACGAAAAGCTTGCGTAGCGCATTTAAAAACATTTCATCTCGTCAACTGACTGCTACATCGATGTGGTCACCTTTCTCAATACTCCCTGGTGAGCATCATCATGCAGTAGAATCTAAGCCTCTCTTCCGACAGATTAAGTCGCACACGATCTCTCAGATGTCTCAGCACTAAAAAAACTCTCTTCAACATACAAATTTATGCTGAAGAAATTTTGTGGTAATCAAATAATATGATAAACGATAATGATATCCGTTTTGTTTGCTTCGGCGCTCTTCTATCATGATTTTTTCTTCTTCCCTTAATCTGTGACTGTTTCTTGATGTCTTATTCGTATTTACAAGTTTCGTTGCCGGTTCACCACACTTTACAAATATTCTTTGTGGACGACACAAGTGTTTTTATCGATACAACGTGTTTTCTTCATTGCCACATCTACTGAGGAGAATCCACTTTCGGAATAATCTTGGTGAAACGTTATTAATTTCCAGTATTCAATCACAAAACGGAGGACCGAAAGTTTTTCAAAGTGGCGTGCTTGCGATATCATTATCAGAGTTATTCGGTGGTCACCGAAGAACTCGGATAATGATATAATAAAAGAGGAAGCACATGGTCGATGTTATCTTCTTTGTGCGACGCAGACGGGGCGAACTGTTCTTGCATCGCGATTTGGGACTTTGCGTACTTTCCTGAAACGCAGGACCCACTTTAGGACATTTCTTTAGTGGTACGCTTTTAATAAGCCTTTTGAGACGTTTAAGAAATTTTTATGGCATTTTCGCCCAAGTTCACAATATGTATACTTTACTAAGATCCTATACTTTATAGGATCTATAAATATATATTTATAGATATATAGCGGCACTGCGGTGACGCAAAGGCGGGGATTCGGCTTTTGTCGTCTGCTAGGCTGTGGCTACAACAGCAGCATTTTCTATATAGTTCGCTCACGTCGCACGACGTTCCTCGACTGCTACCTGTATTTTCTTGTAATGATAGTTCTTAAGGTGGCTGCTAGCTTTGCAGGAGGTTAGGAAACGTTAACATTTAACGTATCTTCTATATACACAGATCCATCGCGGTCAGGATCATGCCACCGAGTTCGTAGTGTCATTCACTTGGCTGGATGGCGTCGAAATAGCTTACGTGAAAGCGCGAACGTCCCGCCAAGCGAGTTCAAGAGAGTCTGCGCTGATTTGGAAGCGAAGCGCGATGAATTTTATGGCTTATTCGCAAAAGTTAGCGTTATGTAAACAGACGTGTACGAAAGTTCACACTCCACTCCCAATTGTAGTCGCGTACAAAAAAAGCCGGGAGATCCCACGCATTGTGGGAATCGATGTAATGCGAAGCAGCCAGCAAAGAGCTGCATACATCGTCTTGTATGTCATTGAGGAAAATGCGTGTCATGGTTTTCTTGTTAACTCCTATTATTTATGTTCGTCACACACTAACGTCGCGCAATACCATCTTCGGGGTCGATCAAGCTAGAGAAACGGCCGCTAGCGCCCCATGAGCGTGGCACGTAAGTCATGCTGTACATGACATACGTGTCATGACTTTCATGTTAACTCGTGTTATTTATGTTCCTCACACGGTCACGTCGCAAGATACCAATTTTGGTGTATATCAAGCTAGCGAAATGGCCGCCAGCACCCCATGAGCGTGGCACGTAAGTCATGCTGTACATGACATGCGTGTCATGATTTTCATGTTAACTCGTGTTTTTATGTTCGTCACACAGTCACGTCGCGCAATACCAATTTCGGGGTAGATCAAGCTAGCGAAACGGCCGCCAGCGCCCCATGAGCGTGGCACGTAAGTCATGCTGTACATGACATGCATCTCATGATTTTCATGTTAACTCGTGTTATTTATGTTCGTTACACAGTCACGTCGCCCAATACCAATTTCGGGGTAGATCAAGCTTGCATAATGGCCGCCAGCGCTCCATGAGCGTGGCACGTAAGTCATAATGTACATGACATGCGTGTCATGATTTTCATGTTAACTCGTGTTATTTATGTTCGTTACACAGTCACGTCACAAGGTACCAATTTTGGTGTATATAAATCTAGCGAAACGGCCGCCAGCGCCCCATGAGCGTGGCACGGAAGTCATGCTGTACATGACATGCGTGTCATGATTTTCATGTTAACTCGTGTTATTTATGTTCGTTACACAGTCACGTCGCGCAATACCAATTTCGGGGTAGATCAAGCTAGCGAAACCGCCGCCAGTGCCCCATGAGCGTGGCACGTGTCATGCTGTACATGACATGCGAGTCATGATTGTCATGTTAACTCGTCTTTTTATGTTCGTCACACAGGCACGTCACAAGATACCAATTTTGTGTATATAAATCTAGCGAAACCGCCGCCAGCGCCCCATGAGCGTGGCACGTAAGTCATGCTGTACATGACATGCGTGTCATGATTTTCATGTTAACTCGTGTTATTTATGTTCATTACACAGTCATGTCACAAGATACCAATTTTGGTGTATATAAATCTAGCGAACAGCCGCCGGCGCCCCATGAGCGTGGCACGTAAGTCATGCTGTACATGACATGTGTGTCATGGTTTTCATGTTAACTCGTGTTATTTATGTTCGTTACACGGTCACGTCGCAAGATACCAATTTTGGTGTATATAAGGCTAGCGAAACGGCCGCCAGCGCACCATGAGCTTGGCACGTAAGTCATGCTGTGCATGACATGCCTGTCATGATTTTCATGTTAACTCGTGTTATTTATCTTCGTCACACAGTCACGTCTCAAGATACCAATTTTGGCGCATATCAAACTAGCGAAACGGCCGCCAGCGCTCCATGAGCGTAGCATGTAAATCATGTTGTACATGACATGCGTGTCATGATTTTCATGTTATGACTTGTCATTTATGTTCGTCATACAGTCGTGTTACGCCATACCAATTTTCGTGCACATTCGACGAACCAAGCGACCAGGAGAGCACAAAGTCGTAGGCGGCTAGATAGATAGATAGATAGATAGATAGATAGATAGATAGATAGATAGATAGATAGATAGATAGATAGATAGATAGATAGATAGATAGATAGATAGATAGATAGATAGATAGATAGATAGATAGATAGATAGATAGATAGATACGCTCAAAGTCGCAGACGTTCGCTAAGAAATGCTTCGCATTTAAAACGTTTGCTGACAAAATAACTTCATCGACCAGCGGGTTATTGCGGACAACTAGCGTAGATTGGGCGAGTTCGATGCACATTCAAACTATCGGCTCCGAATGAAACGCCAGCAGCGGTGCGCGTGGTACAGTTCGCGCCCTTATGATTAGAGATAGGTACCTCTTGCGGTTTGCCGCTCGAGAGATAGATTCATGCTTTCGATTGCGCAGTGCTGCCTAATCGGGTGTGCGTGCATGTCAATAGTGATTACAGGACCGCTCGTATTATACAGTTCCTAATGCTTGGGGAACGCGCTCCGCTGTTCGTGTTTCATTTGTCACCGATAATACAGCTTGGTAAACAGCAGGAAAAATCGGCGAATATGTCCAAGAAGAGGCGAAAGAGAGCTCTTTCCTACCATTCTTTTGGCCCCTTTGTCTGGTTATTGCTATTCTTTGCCGCGCTTTAACAAGAGTGAATATTTTACGGTGAAAGCTATGGATCCCTGATCAAACGCGAAAATTCACCGTCGGTGTCCCTAGCCGGCAGCGTCAAAACGAGTGATGCAAGAAATCATCGCACGATGACGTCACCTTATGACGTCCTCATGACATCACAGACCACCAATATTTGTGACGTCATAACGTCACGTCACATCATGACGTCATCACATGAAATTGTCGGTTTGCATTGCCTCCGTGATCGGCGGGTCGATCACGGAGGCAATGCAAAACCAGGCGATTTCTAAAAAGCTTGCAATGCCTCCGATCCTGAACGCAGTGCAAAACCACGTTACGTCCAAAAAGCATTCGGAAGGAGGCGGGGAACATCGACTGAACATCGATGAATAAAAAGAAAATGGATTTCGCCTTCGAGTCATCTTAGGCAAACGCATAAAGGACCCTGCGAGTCTTTTTAGTACAGTGACCGCATCACGCCCTACCAGTAGTCGACGGTTGAGAGCGATTTACACTATTTGATAGCAAATACATCTTACTACGATTTTTGATGCGAAAGCTTTGTATTTATCTACGTTAGTATGATTACACTAATTCTGTTCAGCATACTTTCAAATGACCGGGGACGAGTCAGGAAACGTTTATTTATTAACGTATGGGTTAAACTCGAGCAGGAGGGACTGGCCGGTAGCGTCGAGCAGCCTTCACGTAGCGAATGCGCGCTCGAAGAGCGGCACCCGAGTCCCCTCTATGACGTCACACGCGAGAGGGCGCCAATCAAAGATCTCGAGGCCAATACCCTATCCACTTTTTTACCGACACAAACGTCCTTTCTTCATATATATATATATATATATATATATTGTGAAGAGCAAGAGCGGCACTGGGGCTCGGCGGCTTTCGCGAGAGTTCGGGGGGCAGAGGAAGAGAAAGACGAGAGGAGAATAGAACAGCTTGACCCAGGAAAGGGCGTTGTCTCTATCTCGTCCTTTACAATGGCGCAGCCTACGACCGACGAACCTCTGCTCGGCGACCTGCAACCGCACACCGTCCTACGGACGCACCCTTTCGCGATCCGCTCCTTCTCCTACGGTGGCTTCGGGCTTCGAGCTCAACGCCGCTCCTGTACCAACCGGATCATCGGAAGGCTTTCCCGTACCTCAAGTCGCCTACTCCACTGCCTTGCAGATGGACGCTACCTCGGTCCCAAGGGACGCTGTCCACGCTCCCTCGGAGTTCACTGCCCCAACAACAGCACAAACGCCCTCTGCATCCATGCCAGAGGTACTTAGTCCTACCTCGAATGCGGCTTCCTGCGACTTTGCCGGGTTCACGCAGGCAATTACTACCTTTAAGGGGCCCTGCAACACTTTTCGAGCATGCTCAAAAAGCGCTGCCGATCGGTAGTCGAGGCTCCCGAGAACACGCGAGCCAAATAATATAGCGATGCGCACGGCCTGGAATTTACAATAAATTCTCAAAGTCAGCTGAAAATCGCTCCCTCTTCTCTCGACAAATGACGTATTAGTCCGCAAAATATGACGCGATTGTCGGCAGTTCCACCATTGGCTGATGTTATAATCACAATAACACCCTCATTATTACTTTCGTTGTTATTTTGAGTTCAATAAGTAGATAATATGTATGTTTATATTCTGTTATCGCGTTAAAAACACCGAACAAACATTAATATTAGCACTCCCGGTCTCACCGACAGCTCGTCTGCTCGTAGTTGCGTGGTTCCGTTTTCTTCGACGTGCGCAGTGCCGAAAACGTGAATATTTCTGTGCTTTTGACCATCGCCGGTTGCTGTTGAGAGTGGCAGCCGTTCGAGTGTTGCTTCGTCAGCTGGGAACTGCATCGTCGGCACGTTCTCACGACCGACCGAGGCAGCCGTGCAGCATGTCTCCGATAACAATGCTGGCGTCCGGTAATGGCGGCGCTTCGGGGTTGTCTGCCAGTGCCGTCTTACGAGGCGGTGTATCGGAGTATGGGCCGAAACCGATCTCAGCTGTCATTCATTCCAAACGAGCGCGCAGGTTTGCTTCCATGGTTGGCAAAGCGATGAAAACACTACGGCGTTCGAGGTGCACACCCAACATTACCAAACCGACGCGCAGTTTTCAAGCACGCGCGATACGGCTCCGCTCGACGAGAACGACGCAAGCCGACCGGAAGTGGCGGCACAGACCACGTGGTTGCGCCCAGACGTCAGAGAGAAAAAAATGAACAAAAAATTTCCGCCGGCGCTCTTGGGCGGAGCCTCGCTCGTCTGCGCTCCCTCCCTCGACTCGCTGCCTAGCTCTCCGCGCGGTCGCTGCGTTGAGTTGAGGGAGAAAGCTGCGGAACGTGATCTCTATAATTTGGTAACACCACTTAGACTTGACGGATTCGAAAACTTTTTGCGGCATATGACTCGTGAAGAGTCATACGTCAATAATGAGACTATTCCAATATAACTAAGAAAGGTGTTGCAGGGCCCCTTTAAGGAAGTCCTTCGAGGACACCAATGCCTGCATTACAAGAGCGTTGGCACGTCCAGCGCTGCCTTCGCCATATCTTACTGAAGTTCCTGAATTTCGAGGGTTTCAGGACGACCCAACCCTCTGGCTGCAAACCATCGATACATTAGCCCGTCACCAATCATGGCCTGAGGACGTCAAATTGTCGTTCGCCGAAAGCCGACTGCGCGACTCGGCCAAAGCATGGCAACGGTACGACGGCTGTCATCACCAGACTTGGACGGAATGGAGTGCAGCTTTGGTGAGCGCCTTCACCCCGCTCTCATCATCATATGATGACCAGTTCATGCGGATGCGATCGCGCCAACAAGCTCCCACTGAAGACGTCACCAACTACATTTATGACAAGCTCCAGCTCCTAAGCGCTTGTAGGATCACGTGGCAGTCTCCAGCAGCGCGTCAGTACGTCGTCGACGGAATGTGGGATGCTACTCATGCGGCCATCCTGTCTTCTCAGTCTCCGGAGACTTCACCCACTATCTTCGCTCACAAGGCCGCGGAACTCCAGCAGAGTACTCGACGTCGTCTCAGTTTCGGCAGGCCTCAGCAGCCCGATCCGCCGCCACCCACCTCCTTGCGACGGGGTTGCTTTTCGTGCGGCCGTATTGGACACAACGCCAAGGAATGCCGCCAACAACCGCACTCCCGGATTCAATATCAGGCGTTTCAAACACCACTGTTACCAGTACATGTCGAAGGAATCGGCGAATTGTCCGCGCTCGTGGATACCGGCGCTGAACGAACGGCACTGCACCGGCGTCACGCTCCCGACACCATTTCCCCGTGGACGCAGCCACCACTTCGCGGACTAGGAGGCAGCGTGACTCCAGTGGGCATGCTTGACGTCTACATCCGAACGACAGCGGGGACAAAGTTTCTCCCAGCCATTCCTGTTTTCGAGGACCTGCCTGCCGACATGATACTAGGAACAGATTTTCTCCTGTCAGATGACATCCAGATCACCATCGATCGCGGCCACATTGAGCTCCGGTCTTCGTCTACCGAGACTACTGCGACGGCCCTGCCAACGCCGCGAGGTGAGCTGCCTAGTCCACTTGCATTAGGTGATATACTGTCTCGTCATAAAGCGGTATTCGCCGACTCAACAGCCGATCTCCCGGGCACTAAAATGTTGTTGCATCGAATACCGACGGGCAACCACTCCCCGATATGCGTGCCGTTGCGAAGATACGCTGAGAGGGAGCGCGTCGTTATCGCAGATCAAGTGCGCGAGATGCTCTCGGCAGGCATAATTAGGCCTTCGTCAAGTCCTTGGGCAGCCCCTGTCGTGCTCGTGCGAAAGAAAGACGGATCCATGCGCTTCTGCGTAGATGCGCAAGACACCGCTTTTCGGACGATAAAGCAGAAGCTCACTCTCTGTCCAGTATTGAGTCACTTTAATGATGACTGGACCACTGAAGTCCACACCGATGCTAGCCAAGTCGGTCTAGGGGCAGTGCTCGTTCAACGCGATTTAGACGGCGTCGAGCACATCGTTGCTTATGCCAGCCGGAAGCTATCCGATACCGAGCGCCACTATCACTCCAATGAGCTGGAATGTCTGGCGGTGGTGTGGAGCGTGGACGACAAATTTCGGCACTATCTGTTTGGACGCAGGTTCACCGTGGTAACAGATAATGCTGCTTTAACATGGATGTTCTCCAAGCAGCAGCTCAAGCACAAATTTGCCCGGTGGATTATTACGCTCCAAGAGTACGATTTTGACGTGCGTCATCGCGCTGGGGTCTTGAACAATATCGCCGATGCCTTGTCACGCAACCCTCTCACCCGTGTGGACGGAAGTAGGCAGAATCACATCTACTTCGCTCAAGCAAACATGCCCAAAGCCCAACAAGAGGACCAGGAATTGGCCCCAATCATTGCGGCTGTAACGGGTACAAAAACAAACCCGATGTTTGTAATACGCAATGATGTGCTCTGCCGTCGTCAGTGGCACAAGGACCTCTCGGAAGAACGCTACCTTCTGGCCGTTCCGAAATGTTTGCGCACCGAAATACTACGGGCCATTCATGACGACCCCGAAGGAGGGCACATCGGACAACGAGCCACGCTCCGCAAACTACAAGAACGCTTCTGGTGGCCGAAAATGCAAAGCAATGTGCGCTCTTACGTCGCCAGTTGCGAAGCGTGCCAACAGTTTAAGCGACTGCCAGGGTGCCAGCCAGGACTGTTGACACCTGTTGAGGTACCCGATCAGATATTTCACACGGTAGGTATCGACTACATAGGGCCGCTCCCCATCACATCTGCTGGAAACCGCTATATTCTTGCGGCTGTGGATTATCTTTCCAAATACGTGGAAGTGGCAGCCGTACCATCCCTTGCCTCTGACCATCTAGTCGGTTTCCTGAAACGAAGATTTGAATGGAGGCATGGCTTGCCAAAGAAGTTGATATCTGATCGCGCAACAACATTCCGTAGCCGGCAACCACACAAGTACCTCTCTAAGGTGGGGGTGCAGCACCATTATGCATCTGCGTTCCATCCCCAGGCAAACGGCCTTATCGAGCGAACCAATCAAACTATTCAAGCAAGACTCGCTCCGTATACTAAAGTAGAGAAGAAAGGAGAGGCCGATTGGGATGTCCACCTTCGAGCTGCTGGCTATGCGGTTAACACGGCGGTGCAGGCATCGACTGGCTCGACGCCGTACGAAATCGTATATGGGAAGCTGCCACAACTGAAAGCTGTCCTCAAGCTAGACGCTCCTGTTAGCATCACACGCCATGACAGCCGTACGGACGCCTGCCAGAAGATCAGAGCTGCGGCGAGGAAAAGAGCCACACAAGCCCAAGAGAAACAAAAGTGCAATTATGACCGCCGCCGGCGACATGTCCCGACGTACAACATCGGAGACGAGGTGTGGGTTCAAAGGGGCGCCAGCTGTGTGGGCAAGAAGCTACTCGCGAAGTTCGAGGGGCCCTTCACAATCACCGAACGCCTGGGAGAGAACACGTGGCGGGTTAGCACCGCGGATCCAAACTTTGCACTCGACCGGCGGAAGAGAAATAACTTCGCAGTGCACGTGTCGCGTTTCCGCGTTTCAAGAAAAGATTGCGCCGTTTGGACTGAACTGTTGTTTCTTTTTTGTTTGCCAGGTCCGCAGCGTGGCCGAGTGTGAAGAGCAAGAGCAGCAATGGGGCTCGGCAGCTTCCGCGAGAGTTCGGGGGGCAGAGGAAGAGAAAGACGAGAGGAGAATAGAACAGCTTGGCCCAGGAACGGGCGTTGTCTCTATCTCGTCCTTTACAATATATATATATATATATACATGCATATCACGCCCGTAGCCAGGATTTTTTTTCGGGGGGGGGGGGGGGGGGGCGGGCTCTTGCTACGCGCCTGATATATATAGTTTCATGTAGCAGTTGCAGGTTTCGTGTTGCGTCTATCAACAGCGTCGGTTTTGTCTCCTGCAGTGAAGGAAAGGTTAGAAGGTTAACCAGGTGTACGTCCGGTTTGCTACCTTGCACTGGCGAAAGAATAAAGGCCTGAAAAGAGAGAGAGAGTGAAAGACAGGGAGGACTAATTGCGCGCGCAACTTCAGGAGAACATTGTTTACAGGCGGTCGCACAGACCTGTCAGCATCATGTACACTAGCCACGCCTTTCTTGCCTGATGCGTCATCGACTCGCATAGCCACGGTTCAAGAATATCGTCTGTTCTGAACAGCCTAGAGTCCAGTTGCTCTAGTTCCACGCGGATTGGGCATCGCTGGTTGTCAGAACGAGCGCAAACGCACAAAACGCGAATTTGTTATTTATTCCAACGCGAAGCGTGTTCGTCTTTCTGAGCGCTACTCTTATCGAGAGCAGTATAATGGAAAGTTGGGCTAGTTGGAATGCTTGCATGATTGGTGCAGTGCTAAAGACGAAGACGAAAGGAACACAGAGTGCACAGGACGAGCGCTGTCTCGCAACTGAAAGATTTATTTCGACAAAAAAACACAAAACAGGAAAAAATGCCAGGCATAGCAGACATGCGCATAAGTAAGACATTAAAGCAAGTCATTTAACAACAACATATGAACATTCTTACGAAAATTTAAACATGTCACTTGATGTCGCATGAACCAAGCAGATAAGCGAACTCCTTGTCTGTCAAGAAAATCAAGGCATGGCTCACGCATGCGTGTCCTATTCTTTTAATATGAAAAGCTTCGATAACATCACGGGTTAATTTGCTTCTGTGCCTAGAAAGCACTTCCGCATCTACGAACGGAAAAGAATTCGCGGCAGCTACTTCACGGTGGACAGCCCTCAGAAGCTTCTCGGAGAACCCAGCGTGAAGCTCCGACACGACATTGACAGCACCAGCGGAGCAAGCCCTACGCGGTCCTGAGCAGCACCCGCAGCAACGTCTTCAGGTGAGCCTTCCCGGTCTCATTCCTGACCTGCTCTGTGTCCTTTAGGCTGGAGTAATTGTATGAAGACTAGATTGTGGTACTTAAACCCTGACAAGCGCCGCGAAAAGATGATGGGGAACGAGAGAGAGAACGGCGGCGGGGACCAGAACAATGATCTGCCCGCACTGCCTCTATTTCGGAGAAAGAGATGGAATTCAGGCTGAAGATCACCGAAGAAAAACGGCGGTCCCTGGAAATTAAGCTGCAGATTGCTCAACTTTAAAGGGATAGCCCACTGCGGACGCAAGATGTCGAGGACGACGCAACGTCCCAAATCAGTTCGTTGAAGCTTCTCACTACGGGGAGAAGCTAGCGCCGCATTTCCGAAATTTCCTGTCGACGAGGAGGTGCCGCTTTGGTTTCAATTGGGTGGAGAGCTCGTTAGAGGTGTACAGTGAGCCAAGCGACTTCTGAAGGCGCAATATTTTCCCACTGATCGCCGAGCGTGTGCCGTATCTTTCCGCACGACTCACACCCGAGCAACATCGGATTTATGAGACCCTGAAAGGCGTCCTGCGAACCCTCGGGCGCTTCCCATGCCTTGACCACCGGCTGCTCGGCGCCTTCCTCGCGATCAAACGCCTTCCTCCGTGCCTCAAGAATGGGCGACTATGGGTAATACGACGTTTCTTGCCGCGCTTCTAGGGAAGGCTCGTGACCGAGGAAGAGCTTGTAGACAGGACATGGTGGCGGCAGTTGCTGCGCCTCTTCTTTCTTCCGTAGCTTCTTTCGGACCGTGTAACCGAGCTTTCACGCCTTCGGGATTTACGCACGCGTCCACCATGGCGACTGCGGTGGGAGTGCCTTGACCTGCCACGGCTCACCTTCCCCTTGGCACTGCGATGCTTTGGACCCCCGCTAGCCGTGTCTTTGGCGCTGCTTGGGCAGGAGCCTTTAGAACGCTTCCTACGGCTCACTCTGGGCGCTTTAGTTGCAATGACTGGCTTGCTGGTCGAATGGTTTTCGCTCTCGTCCTGAGTTACATCCGTTGCCTTCCGCAGCTTTCGAGCCACCGTGTTCGCGATGGCCTGCACCCACGTGGCATTGCGCAGTCGACCGTGTGGGCGCTTGGCAGCCGGAGCCTCGTTGCAAGGGCCACCGGCATCGTCAGCAGCAGCAGGAGCTACAGCCCGGCGCTTCGCTCGCCCGGCCTTCGGTGCATCCTGGCGGGGCTCATCCTGCTTCTTCGCCATACTGGCGTCGCCTGGGGTCTTGTTGCGATGTCAGCCCTCTATCCCGAAGAGCCCGCTCTACCCTTTGTAGCCGCCGGCTGGGAAGTGGGAGGCAGGAGAGGGCTTCGGCGGAACAGCGGCTACGCGCAGGATGATGATGATGATGATGATGATGATGATGATGATGATGATGTCCTCTTCTTGATGGCGCTCACCCACAAAGGGGGATGTGCCATGAACCGGGCGGCAGTATGCTTAATGTAAATTTGGTATCGACGTGGGCGCCTAAGGAACGACGTGGGCGTTCCTTCGACGTGGCGTCTTCGACGTGCACGCCGGAACGGCGGCCCCGAAGCAGACGAAAGGCACGCAGCAGGGTACCGAGCAGAAGACCGAACGCCCTAGTTTATTATTATGTACAGTGGAATATATACAATCGAAGTGCGCCCCCTGGGGGCATGAGAACCGGTTCCCGAAACTGAACCGAAACCACTACACCACATCATCTCCTCCCTTGAGAGAGAACGTCCGCATAGTCGCTGTCACATTTAAGTCTACGGCGCCGACGCCTGTATCGGTGTCATTTCCACAAAAGCCGTCTCAACTGCAGTCGCCCGTAGCAGTCCGGCGGAGCGGAAGAATCTGCCCGTGAACTCTCCCCCCCTTCAGGATGAAGCTTCTTCTAGTTCACTGTAGGGGCCGGAACATGCACATGATGGTGAGGCTCAGATGGGGCATGGCTCGGCGCCACCGACGCAGAAGCCGTGCACAAAACGGCAACGGGCACAGTCGGCGCAGTCGCGACCGGCGGATGCATCTCCGAAGCATGCAGAATAGGAACTGGCACAGGGGAACAGGGCTGGCACGATCAGCGGATGCACATCCGGCGCATGTAGAAGAGTACCAGTCTCCCGGAAAGCACCAACAGTTGGAGGAAGCACAGCTGGAGCTTGTGCAGCAGCATGTGTAATGGTAGTAGCAGGCACAACCGGAGTATGGGCAGCTGGGACGCAAGCAGCTGAAGTATGGTCAGTAGCAGCAGACTCGGTCGATACAACCATTGTAGCTACAAAAGCACTCCCAGTCAGAGAAATCACAGCCAGAGTATGCCCATCTCCAGGTAACACGGCGGAAACAGCTACAACAGCTGCACGGGAGGTGCAGCATGTGAAGTAAGCACATACTACGTCTGAGCAGGGATCGTCGTAGTACGGGAAGTCGAAGTATGGCCCGGAAGAACTGGCATGTTTTCCGCAGATCTGCATCACCGTTCGGAACCGCCACCGAGGTTCCCGTTGTGCGGCACATCTCGCTGAAGTGTCCTTGCTTGCCACAACTGTGACAGGTACGGCATCGCGCAGGACAGCCCGGAAAGTTCGCCCAGTGCTGAGGCGAACCGCAGCGGTAGCAGACACTCGGCGGGGCTGACGGTGCAGGAGGGATGGAGACACGTTGTTGCAGTGTAAGTCCAGGAGGGCGACCGCCGCGGAGTCCATGTTCGCGTCGCGTAGCAGCGTCCACTTGCAGAGCAGTCAGCTGCTGCAACGCGCGGTCGACGCGCTCCTCTTCCCTGGCGTGTTCCAACGCTAGCTGTACAGTGAAAGCGTCTCCCATCTGGATGAAAGTCCGAAGGAGGTTAGGGTCGCGCAGGCCTTGTAGAATCTGGTCGTGGAGCATCGTAGCTGCTGCGTTGCCAAAACCGCAGTTGTCGGCCAAACGACGCAGCGCTTGTATGAACTGGACGACGCTTTCGTCCGGTTCTTGAATCCTCCGTCGGAATTGGGCGCGCACGCAGACAGCCTCTTCAGGCGGCGCGAAGTATGCGTCCAGAACGGCTAAGTCCTGCTGGTACGCGTCGCTTGCTGCGATGTCTCCGGTAGCCTGGTCGCCGTCAAGCTGCGTCTGCTCGTCAGCAGCCTTGTAGTAAGTATGCAATCCCTCCACGCCGAGCCCGTTTAGAAGCAGCACCTTCTTCCTTTCCGGCGTAGCGTCCGGGGCCGCCGCGTCGATGTACACTTGCAAGACACGGCGCCACTTCTTCCACGGAATCGGAGGCACGCCACGGCATTGCAGGAATGGAGGTGGCGGAATTGCGGGGTACATGTCGCCGACGAGACAGAGCGCGACGGAAGAACAGCAGTAGAAGTAGAAGCGGAGGCAATGAACCTAGTGGCCGCAAACGGTGTAATGGGCCGCAGTCTTGTCAATCAGCCGAAATATCCATATGCAATCTTGAAGGTGAGCCGTACAGCAGAAGCAAGCACAAGGCAGGATGGCTCAAATTTCGGCAGGATTGATCTGGATTTTCCTCGTCGCCAATGTGCTATCGACGTGGGCGCCTAAGACGCCACGTCGAAGGAACGCCGGGTGCACGCCGGAACGGCAGCCCCGAAGCAGACGAAAGGCACGCAGCAGGGTGCCGAGCAGAAGACCGAACGCCCTAGTTTATTATTATGCACAGTGGAATATATACAATCGAAGTGCGCCCCCTGGGGGCATGAGAACCGGTTCCCGAAACTGAACTGAAACCACTACACCACAGTAAACACCTATGAAACTAAACAAGTCTGTAAATCTAGGTTAAAAATGAAACAGGAAGATGCAGCCAGCCTGTCAGAGTGGCATCCTTGCTTGCTTGCTTGACCCTTACTTCTTGGCTCTTACCCACTACGGGGGATTGGCCATGAAACCGGCGGTTAATATAAGTGGGGAAATTTAGAATTTAGACGAAGGACATGGAACCAAAAGGCCGTCTCGGGTATATAGAAAAATTGAATTATTTTTAGGTTATGTACAAATAAAAATAGGAATAGACCAATGATATGGAATACAATGAATTAGGGAGAGGAAGTTCGATGTACCAAATTTTGCTGACTGAGCTCAAGCCATGTTCTGTTCTCGCGCCCCGCGTGCGTGTATTTCTTCCTCGGCGCCGCCACTCATCTAGTCGAGATCTTTAAGCATTTTAATACACAGCGCAATGTGCAATGTTAATAAAAGCACATGCGCGACACAGGTAAAATACAGCGAAGCAATGTCTTTATTGAGTGTCTGTACGCAGCTGCGATCATAAAATGTCAAGTCGATTAAAAATAGCCGGCTCTTTCTTTTTGGTGTTGGATGGCGTTCAGTATTTCTTTTTTTTATTTGTCAGCCATTTCCCTTGATAACCGAAAGTCTCGCTAATCCTGCTCCTGCGTATGAACCAGTTCACCTAGGAGACAAAACAAAACAAAACATGATGGCCTTTGGAGAGAAGTCTGAGAAGGTTGCGAAAACGTTGCTGGACAACCCAGTCAGGGCGATTCTGGTTCACTTCCTTATTGAAACTAGATTGACAATGTGTAGTGAGTGTTATACACTTGCAAAGAATGTAGTCTTGTCAGAATACTTCAGAGTAATATAAACAAACTCAGCTGTGTTATAGTTAGGGCTCCGTGTTTTCAGATAAATCCGAAAAACTCTGATAAACACTCGCCGGTAAAATTCGGCTTTAAGCGATAAACTCCCATTCGAATGGCCAATATGACTCTGTTCCGTTATTTCACGAAAGGGCATGTTTAAGCGGTAATTGATACATCGGCCAGTTTGGCCGATATAAATTTACCTCACGTAAACAGTTTCTTGTTGACCGCACCCATCGCACATTTAACAAAGGGCTTATCGAGCACGGAGCGAGAGACGTCAACGTATGTAGGGCCCCTGAGAGACCGAGATGACATAATGATATATGGTCTCCTGGCTTCACTGGGGCGCGACAGGCGACATCGAATATAGCGACCTCGTAAAGTGTGCTTGCACCTTTTACAACAAGCGTTAAGGTTCTAATACGCATAAGGGTAAGGTCTTTTGTATTCAAATATTTGTGCTTGTGTGCACATATGTTGGTGTGTTCAAACCTTCCACACAAATTTTCACTAATCCCGTTAATGGGGATGGCAATCGCCGGGCGGATTCTAAGGGTTGGCGTCAAGGCCCTCCGAAAACGCACCACGAAAGGGCGGACAATTTAGAGTTGGACCTTTGGTGCGCCAGCGAACGCCGGTTGTGGTCCAAAGACCGAGTAAGAGGCGAGAGTCGACAACACAAACGAAAACGAAATATATTCTCAGTTAAGGCAATACAAATAACACAAACACGTGCACACTCGGCTGGTACCAGTTACAGCTTCGCAATATAACTCAGATGGTGCTTACACAACGGGAGCTAAACAAACAGATCACACGCTACAAATGCAATCGCATGCATTACAACTATTCAACGACAGTTAAAGTCCTGAATAAACAATGGCGTATCCAGTCCACAATATTTGGACGGTAATCGAATGCTTCTCTTCAAGGAAACACTCACGCCAGCTCCAGCGTTGATCGTCGTAGCTCAACCGTCGTCGTGAATTGCACGGCTCACACGGTGTCGTCATCGGATTCTTCCAGATCGACGATCGACTGACCGCACACCATCATAAACACGTCTTCTTTGGCTAACGGAGCCACACTTAGCGTAACTTCACCATCCGGGCCGACTGACTCGCTCACTCCTTCCCTGACTGTCCGCCGCCGCACGCTTTTATCCCTTCTCCCCCGGTTTCTAGAAGCGTCGGGAGAGTTCTTCGGCGTGCAGTACAGCTGAGGCTAGAGAAAGGGCGAGAGCCTTCTCGTATGTTCGAACCGCGGCGGCATCGCTCGGGGATGCGTCCCCCCTTCCTTCTAGAAACATCCAGGATTTGCCGGGCGTTTGATTTGTCTCGTAGCCGTTTGAAAGCGGCCACGCGCGCCCTTTATAACACGCTCGTTTGTGACACAACTAAAGTACGCTTCGTGTGTTCTTATGTTTTTGTGTACAGATATCATTTCATCTAAGATAGGAGAGTATTGAAATAACGCAAAAAAGATGGTAGATCTCTCCTTCATAGGAATAGCGGTATAACACGAAAGTGAAACGTGCCCTCACTGAAGAAGTTGAATGTCTATTGTGCATTAATATGTGAGAGTTTGCGCAATGTCTATTGGTATTGGCAGCTATATCACACTTTGACGTGGATGAACCCACGTTGACGCTTGGCTGCTCACCTCCAACCCGATGACTAACGTTTATAAGCATCATTAAACCTTTGTGGTAGCTGTAGCTTACAGCTGGACACACAGTAACGGGGTACCTACGCCTGCTCTCATCCATAGACTACCACAGAGCGCTTCAGCAACGCTATAGGAACAGTTCGTAGCTTGAGCCGTCAGCGCGCGAATGCTTTCCGCTTCCCGCTGGCGTGGCTCTCGTTGAACCAAAGCACTCAGCCGCCCGACATTCGCCCATCGACGTCGATGACTTACTGCGGCGCTCATTTCGACAGTTTTATTAGTCACGCACAGCAGTACTTCTCTAGAAGCAGAATAACGTAATTTCAGTTATACGGTAAAAATAAATAAATAGGTCGAGAAATACATACAGAACTAGAAAATATATAAATTGTAGATTTAAGAATAGCAATATAATTTCTAATACGTGATTAAAATACGGGTGGTTCCCCGAAGTGCCGAAGAATTGATTCTCATTGATGCATCAATACAATATCAAATACAAGCCATACAAAATTAGCAATATGTACTAATCTTGCGCTAAGGAAAGCGAGTACATATTGTTCCCAGTACACTGGGGAGTAGCCACGACTCATTTTTTCGTTAATGAGGTTTAATTAGTTAGTTCTAATTATACTTGTAACTCGATAAGTACTCACCTAATTATCAAGATGTCAGTCAGGCATATGTAGGCATGTTCAATTGACATCCGACAGCGCTGTTTTGAACAGCTTAATAAATGCGTGGATATTTTCTTCCTGTTGATAAAGAAAGCCCGCGAAATCTGCAAACTGACACGTGACCAGACTGCAGCGCGCATGAGGAAGCAGCGCCCTCAAACAGGCTCACTGTGAGGTAGCACTAGCACGGCAAGACAAAAATTGGGATCGTCCTTTCTGCCACTCCCCGGCCGAGGCAATGCGCCGCTTTTGTCTGACGGAGTCAGGCCTTAATAAGAACAGTGCTCCGGCTGCGTTATCAATAAGAACAGTCGGCCGCCAGATATGGATAATCATAGTGGCGTACAATCGAGCGGAAGGAATCCCTGAAAAATTGCGACGCGTGTTGTTGGCGCTCGTCCTCTGCGCTCGCCAAAGTGCGGAACGCTGTCCCTGGCAACCAACAACAGGCAAAGCGATTGCTTGCAGTCAGCTCATCCGAGGGCGCTGCTTTCTCTTGCTGGTGGGAGCGTAGTCATTTCCCTGGCGCAGCGATTTATCTAATACAACGATCAAGCGAGTTTGCCATCATAAAATTTGTTGCCATGATAACTCCCTCGATTTTTCCTTGGATGCATCAGGTGTAGTGACTGCCCTTACGTGTATCTTCTGTAACCACGAGGAAACGACTTATCATTTTGTAGCGTTAGCTACTCTGGCCTAGCCGAGCCAGTTCGCGTGGCTCCTCAAGAGACGTGCTGCGCATGCGCGAGGATCAGTGATGTCACACAGCTGACGCATCGGTACCGGCACCTCCCGCGCACTCCGCCGCTGCCGCCGGTCTGCGCTTTCGAGAGGAGTGACGTCGTAGTCGAGGTAGACGCACTGGCGCCGGCGCGCGCGTAGCTATTCGCCTTCGCTGTGCCGTCGCCGTCTGACACTGCGCTGGAGCCACTTGATAGCGCCTCTGACTGGCGTTTGCCAGTGTGGTTTAGCCACGGAGGTGAAGGAGAGCGCAAATGCTGCTCAAAGGCGCAGAAGAGCGGAGAAGCTTAACTCATCGGATCCCGAAGTAGTTGCCTGGCAAAATAAATATACATGTGCCACATAATATGTATACCATGCGTGTGTGGCATTGGAGCGGCAGTAAACATGATAATCAAGCTAATCGTAGACAAACAGGAAAGCTAAGAACAAGCAGCTGAACCTTTGCTAACGCTACGTTATCCTGGCATAACCGAGCTAAGCCACTGCAACATATTTTTTTCTACCCTGCCGCCGGTTCACTACATCAACGAAAAGAATACCAGCACCACTTCTCCGAAAGCTGAGCCCAGAATAATTAGAACCGGTTATTCTTTCTCTTTGGGCCACTAGACTGGGATACAGTCACACTGATGTTTTCAGTGCCATTCAGGAACATATCACTGCGACTAAAAGAATCTCTTGCTAAATTCTGCGGGCTTTAAATATCTCATTACTCAGAATTGGCGCTTCAAATCAATGATTAATTAACTCGTGCTTCTAATAATTATACAGTACAGAAAATATTGGAAAATTCCCCCCCTACTTGAGCAATCCCCTGCATTGGGTTTGTGCCATGCACAGAAGAAAACAACACACCAATCACTCGTTGCCACATTCACGTGTTGTGACGGCTGCTGCAGTTATGCGATTCCAACCAAGGATTGTGCTTATTTCTTCATTTTTATCTATCTCGAAGTTTCGCTTAAGAACAAAGCTGACTTTTCGCTCACAAGCAACGGCGCCGAAGCGGACATCAGAATTTCTGCGAAATGAACTCTTCAACGCTCTTGCGTTAACAAACCATTGCAGCGCTATGCCTGCAATTTCACCAGCGAAACAACTGCACGACAAGACGATTCAGACAATAATTCAACAACCAGGGGCCAGTGAAGGAACATTTATTCCCGAATGTTGAACTTCGGCAGAGCAAGAGGCTGTTTCAACCTCGCCACTTTTTCACACATGCAAGAGGCAAATGAAAATTGTTCATTCTGGCTAGCTCTGCTTTGGGTGTAGCTTGGTCAGTTCTAACCGAAGCTATAATCCGAATGGTGGCTTCATCCATCTTCTACTTTCTGTTCGAGTTCTTGGTGGTCTTCCCGACCCTCTTGCGCCTATCGTGTCTAATTGAAGACCGGCTGCTCGGCGCCTTTCTCGCCTTCACGTGCCTTCCTCCGCGCCTTGAGGATGCGCGACTGCGGGCGTGGCGACGCTTTCTCCCGCGCTTCGAGGGCATGGTAGTGGCCGACGAAGAGCTCCTGGACCGAGCGTGGCGGCGGCTTTTGCTCCGCCTCTTTCTGCCATGGCTCCTTTCCGAACGTGAGGCCGAACTTTCGCGGCTGCGGCCTCTGCGTGCTCGCCCGCCATGATGACTACGGGATGAGTATCTTGATCGGGCGCGGCTCACCCTCCTCTTGGCGCTGCGACGCCTTGGAGCCTCGCTTTCCGTTTCGTTGGCGCTGCTCGGGGAGCGGCTTCTCGAGCGTTTCTTGCGGATCGCTCTCGTGGCTTTACTTGGGACTTCCCTGCTGGTGGAATGGCCTTCATTCTCGGGCTGCGCTGCATCTGCCTTCCGCAGCTTCCGTGCCGCTGTGGATGCGATGGGCTTCGGCGCGCGCGGCTCCACCGACAATGGCTTCGGCGGTCGACCGCGTGGCCGCTTGGCAGCCGGCGCTTCGTTGGAGGGGCCAGGCGCGTTGTCAGCAGCAGCAGCAGCAGACTGGCGCTTCTCTCGCACGGCCTTAGGCGGATCCTCCTTGCCGTCCTCCTGCTTCTTCGGCATGGCGGCGTCGCCTCCGGCCTTTTTGCACCGTCAGCCGTCGACCCCGAACTGCCCGCTCTCCCCTGCGTAGCCGCCCGCTGCGAAGCGGGAGCCAGGAGCGGGCTTCGGGCTTCGGTGCGGCAGCGAGGAGATGCGGAATTGTGCAGCCGGCCGATCTCAGCTGATGCCGCTGACTGAGCGCAAGCCGTCGCGTTCTGTTCTCGTGCACCGCGTGCGTGTATTTCTTCTTCCTCGGCGCCGCCACTCGTCTCGTGGAGATATTTAGAGCACTTTAATACGCGCAGCTTGCACAAAGTTTGTGCAGTTAGCGCACAAAGTTAGCGCTAAAATTAGCGCAGCTTGCAGAAGGTCGAGCAAGGCTGGGACACAGTAGACCTGGTGGACTAGAAGCAGAAGAATAAGATGACGAAGACTAAGAAAGCGCGTGCCGGTTCATGAAGATATTTTTACTACGCCACGCGGCAAACAATAGTTGCTTTGTTGTACCATACATGGCTATGCTTTCTCTCTTTTTTTAGATACGAAGCAGCTTATGAACGAGGCCTGTCCCCCCGGCGTGACCAGTGTCCCGCGTGCCCCTGATGTATGGAAGAAAGAAGAGAACGAAGTGCTGGCACGAGAGGAGAGCTCGCGCATGGTGTGCAGAAAGGAATGTTTGCTTGAGAAAACGGTGCCACCAGATATGTGGGAGAAAGGAGAGAACGAAAGTTTCGCACGAGCGGAGAGCTCGCTCCTCTACGTCGCTCCTCTACGTAGACGACTGTGCTCTGACGTCGCCAACAGTAGCACGTGACACTGCAATAATTATTTGACACGACGTGTAGTTTGTGTAATTTGTTGCTTGAATGGATGAATAAAACTTGAGAGCAATAATAAAACACACAAACGAAGTGTATGCGTTTTCTTTTTTTAAATTTTTACTGCGAATCGCAGCGAGATTCGAGACTAATCTACCTCCGTTTCGCACGCGTTCGTGTTCTCGCGCTTTGCGCATCGTGCAGACGCCACCCTTTGCAAAGAAACTAATTTTCTACCGCGTTCCAGCGCTCATTAGGCTCATTTATCCTCCCGCGTCTAACTAGATGTTCATGCGGCACGCCGCTAGTCTCGCGTCCGTACAAATGTTGCCAGTTTTTT